>NW_022263075.1:26612-76802 GCF_002021735.2 Oncorhynchus kisutch
TGCTCCAGAGCTGCATCTGTGTGGAGCGCTACCTGGCGGTGGTCCACCTGTGGCTTTCCTCAAGTACAGACTCCGGAGGTACAGGGTGGCAAGTTCAACGTTGATCTGGGTGTTGTCTCTCGCATTTGCATGTTCTCCTATCACTTCAATGGGTCATGATGAAGCTGGAATATATGTAATCAGTTGTGTCTATTGCTTTGGGTGGCCGTCATTTCTCTCTGCTGCTCTCTCTTCTTCCCTGCGTGTGCTGAAGCAGCCTGGTCCAGGAGAGGTAGAGGGGGGCAGAGGGGGAGAGAAGAAACAGGGAACGACAAATCCACATAAGATGAGAGCTTTTGGGATCGTCTTAATCAACCTGGTGATCATCTTGGCGAGCTCCATCCCGGTGGTTGTTGGTTGGACCGCTCTGTTATCTAGTCTTGACCTTTACTGCAAGGTCCTTCCCCTTGTTAGTGATGGTTAACATCTTCAGTGTCCCTGGTCTCACCCTGATGCACCTCTACAGAGAGGGAAGGCTGCAATGCCATAGAGGGCCAGAGATATGTTAGACTTACAATTGTGGGCACTGAAAGTCCAGGTTTTTGTGACAAACTATCACTAAATTATGGTAGAGCGCTTTGTAAATACGCATTGAATAATAAAAATGGTCCTACCAATACCGTGGCGCAGCCTAACTTCTTAATACCTGCAACATGGTTGTTTAATACATTTTGTTATTTTTCATTTGATTATTATTATTTTATTTTTTTGTGGCATGTAGCAATATAATTTTGTGAGACACTGCATGTGAGCATTAGTGTTGTTTGTTAAGTACAGCTGCACCACTTGTTTAGCATTTCTTGATTGTTGTTGGTTTGCGTGATTAATTTTACAATACATTTTAGGATGGGGTGGATAGGTATGGGATTAGGCCCATTCATTTAGCTTAAGCATTAACTTATGGTTGTTTTGTTGATAATTGTATGTTCTACTTTGAATTTAGGTTTCTTGTTTGTCACTAAGATTACATCATTTTGTTCAAATTTGACCCGATTCGGGAAACTAGGCATATATCGTAAATCACGACTTCACAGGAGAGCTGTTGAATGTTAAAAAAAATATTTTTTATCAAAATGCGTTTTTTGTTGTTGCAGAAATTCCTTCTTAAACAGGTGAACTTTCATGTGCCTTAAAATCAAACTTGTATGCCATCTGTAAATATAAATAAAATGGTTAAATTATGACCCTAGTTGGTTTAGCCACAGAAAAGTGAGCAACCTTTCCACTAGCCATGATTGGCTGAGATAATGGGTGGCTGGACATGCCGAGAGATGACTTTGGATTGGTCTACTATATAGCATGCGTCTGTCTATTGGAGCTGGTCAGTATGTTTAGGTAATCATGTTGAACACGGCTTTTGAAAAAAATGTATTGTGTAGTAAAACTGCAGAAATGTCAAGTTAAAGTGTACTGTTAGCAAGATAAAGTTAGTTGGCTGGCTGGCTCGCTAACGTTATGTGTATGCTCTCCACTTTCTGGGGGACCGAGTTTTGAAATCAGTGCAATTTGAGTATGATAGTTAAGGAGATGATACAAACACCAGTCTGGATTACATTGTCAAACTAAGGGCAAATATGCATGGTATCAGACTAGAGATGCATCCACCTATTATGTATACTGGTAAGATTTTCAGGTATTACACATTTCTAATTTTGACAGAAAGTGGTTTCATTTCAAGTGTACTGTTAGCTAGCTAACGTTAGCTGGCTGGGTCACTAGCTAATGTTATGTGTATGATCTTATTCTTCGTATCTCAGACACATTTGCTTGACTAATTATAGCCATAGAACCTGGTAGGTTAGCTACCTGCGGATTCATGCAGGGTAGTAATGAGTTGTGAATATGGTCCATTGTTTAGCTAGCTAGCTACATGTCTTAACATAAAACTCCACTCTAATTTTGGCAAAGTATTTCATTTCAAGTTAATGTGTACTGTTAGCTAGCTAGCTAACGTTAGCTGGCTGGTTTGCTAACTAATGTTATGTCATGCGTTGGGAGTCATTGTTTACCTAGCTAGCTATCTGGCTACATTTGTTAACAAACGACTCTCATCTTATTGTGCCAGAGTGCAGAATAACTGACACATTTTTGAACGCTTAACACCTGTTGAAAATGTCCGGTGTCAGTTAACGTCAGCAACAAAACGTAATTCAATTGTTGCCAGCAGCACAGTTACAGTCACCAACGCTCTGGATAACATGAAAAAGCCTAACCAGCTCTGCTAGTGCAGGTAAAATAGTCAGAGTGGGGTGTTTTTCATTATGTGTCTGTTAGTAGCTAGCCAATTAGCCAGTTAGCTTGTGTGCTTGACTATAGTTGTGAGGTCAGACCTTTCAGAACAGCCCTACTTATTGGACCGAGGTAATGACAGTTTCAGGTTGGATATTCGATGGATATTCGCATGTAGTCTTCCTTACGTCCACCAACTGCAGTAAGGGACCGTCATCATAGTGACAAATCACATTTTTCAAATTTCAATAGCTCTTTAACCATTACTCCTAAAACTTTCACAACTGGTTCTATTTAACACGATGGCATAGACACACATTGCACACACTTATTTTAATTTTGAATTTCAATAGCTTCTTGGTCATGTGACCTACTGACTTGAAACAAGGTTCAGAATGTCAATTGACTACCCTGCTATATTGCACACTTTAGTTTGTCCATTTTCATCTCACATGTTTTTACATACATTTTTTTAACTTTCTAATTTAGAAAGTTTGAGTCGGAAGTTTACATACACTTAGGTTGGTGTCATTAAAACCACTCCACAAATTTCTTGTTAACCTACTATAGTTTTGGCAAGTCGATTAGGACATCTACTTTGTGCGTGACACAAGTAATTTTTCCAACAATTTTTAACAGACTATTTAACTTATAATTCACTTTATCAAAATTCCAGTGGGTAGAAGTTTTCATACACTAAATTGACTGCGCCTTTAAACAGCTTGGAAAATTCCAGAAAATTATGTCTGATAGACTAATTTACATTATTTGAGTCCATTGGAGGTGTACCTATGGGTGTATTTCATGGCCTACCTTCAAACACCTTGCCTCTTTGCTTGATATCATGGAAAAATCTAAAGAAATCAGCCAAGACCTCAGAAAAAAATTGCAGACCTCCACAAGTCTGGTTCATCCTTGGGAGCAATTTCCAAACGCCTGGTACCTGGTACCACGTTGATCTGTACAAACAATAGTACGCAAGTATAAACACCATGGGACCACGCAGCCATCATACCGCTCAGTCAAGAGACGCGTTCTGCCTCCTAGAGATTAACATACTTTGGTGCGAAAAATGTGAATCAATCACAGAACAACAGCAAAGGACCTTGTGAAGATGCTGGAGGAAACAGGTGTAAAGTATCTACATCCACTGTAAAACGAGTCCTATATCGACATAACCTGAAAAGCCGCTCAGCAAGGAAGAAACCACTGCTCCAATTCTGCAATAAAAAAGACAGACTACGGTTTGCAACTGCACAGGGGGACAAAGATCGTACTTTTTGGAGAAATGTCCTCTGGTCTGATGAAACTAAAATAGAACTGTTTGGCCATAAGGACCATCATTATGTTTGGAGGAAAAAGTTGGAGGCTTGCAAGCCGAAGAACACCACACCATCCCAACCGTGAACCACGGGGGTGGCAGCATCATGTTGTGGGGGTGCTTTGCTGCAGGAGGGACTGGTGCACTTCTCAAAATAGATGGAGTCATGAGGCAGGAAAATTAAGTGGATATATCAAAGCAACATCTCAAGACATCAGTCAGGAAGTTAAAGCTTGTTTGCAAATGGGTCTTCCAAAATGACAATCACCCCAAGCATACTTCCAAACTCGTGGCAAAATTAAGGACAACAAAGTCAAGGTTTGGAGTGGTCATCATAAAGCCCTGACCTCAATTGTATAGAAAATGTGTGGGCAGAACTGAAAAATCATGTGCTAGCAAGGAGGCCTACAAACGTGACTCAGTTACACCAGCTCTGTCAGGAGGAATGGGCAAAAATTCACCCAACTTAATGTGGAAGCTTGTGGAAGGCTACCTGAAACGTTTTACCCAAGTTAAACAACTTAAAGGCAATGCTACCAAATACTAATTGAGTGTATGTAAACTTCTGACCAACTGGGAATGTGATGAAAGAAATAAAAGCTGAAAAAAATAATTCTCTCTACTATTATTCCTACATTTCACATTCTTAAAATAAAGTGGTGATCCTAACTGACCTAAGACAGGGAATTTTTACTAGGATTAAATGTCAGGAATTGTGAAAAACTGAGTTTAAATGTATTTGACTAAGGTGTATGTAAACTTCCGACTTCAACTGTGCATACATCAGGGATAAATAATAACGTAGTCTTTGGAGGGCTCTTCAAACCCCTACTCTGTGTGTCACCTGTTTGAGGGAGTCTCTCCAATGGCTAGGAGCCAAACTGTCTCTAGCATGTTAGCACATGGGGGTAAGGGAGATTACAAAGTAGCCCTCTAGCAGGGCTTTTCCAATCCCTCCCTATATGTCACCTGTTTTTAGGTGTTGCTAATGATGCAAACCAAACGGGAGTTACCTCGGAATTATTGTATTCCGTACACAAAGAGTACTGCAGATGGTAACAGCTGATGATTGTTTATAGAATGCGGCAGGCGGTTCTGGAATATGGGGCTTTCGGTCAAACATGAAAATGTGAGGGTGGTTCCACCAGACTCAATGATTTTCTGCAGGGCTCTTGTAAATTAATCCTTACCTTGACAGGAAGCCAATCAAAGAACAGTGGCTCAAATGCATCCCTGGCTTTGGCTGGGAGGGGGGAGTTAAGTCCTAGGAGACGGCTGATGAAAGTGTACTACTGGCATCAGTCTGATCTCAAAACGGCTGTGGTGAAACGCTAAAACATGCGTCCCCCGGATACTTAGCAAACTCTAAACCGTGAAGGTTTGAATCTATCGCTGGCTTTGGCTGGACCCTCTAACAGTGGAGCACTAAATGGAGATGGAATGTGCTTAGCGGTTATGGACACTGCCAGGTCTCAGGTCTGCCTGGGTGTGGGACTCTACACATTCTATATGGGAACTGTCCTCCACACTCCTTGGAGCATGTAGTGGAGATTGCATGTGCCTTACCAGTAGCTGAAACTACCAGGCCTCAGGCTTGCCTGATTGCAGAACACCACACATTGTAGGTGGGGAGGTCTCCGCTACTGTCACTACACTCGAGGCGGAGACCAAACGCATTGCATAGGGCATTGCATAGATCTGGCTCATGCCCTACAAAGTGGGGAGAGATATCTCCAGCTTGTCTGGGGAGGGAGGCTTATACCTGATGTGGGTAGTACCATCCACAGCCATTAATTTACTGTGTACCCATGTAAGAGAGAAAAGCCTCTGATGATAGCGCCTGGTGTGACTCGACTGGATGTCAATTTGATGATATCTGACCGTATTATGCTACCCTTTGCAGTCCTACTCAAACCACCTTCGGGGTAGCTGTGACCCCCCCATGTCAAAGTGAGGAAATTAGATGAAGCGGGGTAAATTGTGGGACATAATTAAGAGCCTCTTGAGGGAGCCAAATGCCTCATCATCTAATTAGTGACATGCATGAATGGATGAACGAGATTCCCACTCTCCCTCCCTACTATCTTGCGAAACCACAGCCAAGCACAAGGGCTTGACAGAATCAGTAGAGAAAGAAAGAAGACCCGGTTGAGCTTGATGCTCGCCCTGAACAGGCTTTCGCTTCTGGCATCAAGCACCCTGCATGTTTGTGGGGAACCTGATGCTAAATCACTCGTAGATGACCTGATTCTGGGTCAGGATTTCGTATGTAGCAGAGCAGCTCCCTCGCTGCGATTTATTGAAAGTTAACCCTCGATCCAAGCTTTTGTCGGGGACGGAAGGACTCTTCCTCCACCATCCTCCTTCTTTACTTATGGGTTACCAGGTGCACACAGAAGGGCCAGGGGCCAGAGGCCAGACAAAGTGTGTGACAGAGCCAAGGCAGGTAGAATGTGTAAGACATTGACATTGGGATCTGGATAGGTAGGGGGCTAGGTGGTGGTCGCCCATCCGCCCGGGCCCGTCCTCTGGTGAGATTGTGAGTCAGGTTGGGACTCGCTGTGGAAGTCAAAGTGTTACCAGGCGCACGAGGAGGCATCCCCCAAGGCAGGGAGTGCTCAGAGTCCGAGCAGCGGTGGCCGGAATTGGGGCTGTGGGCAGCACTAAGGCTGTGGAATTTGGAGTGGGGACTTGGGGTCTCTTAGCGGGACTCTAGACCAGGAGCACAGAGCCTGTTTTGGGTTACCAGGTGCACAGAGCCTTTTTCGGGGTACCAGGTGCACAGAGCCTTTTTCGGGGTACCAGGTGCACGTGGTTCCTGACAGCATGACTCTAGATGTCTTAGTAATTCCAAGGAGTAAGCTATACTCTAAGGCCAAGAGAGAGGGGTGTTGACCAGGTAAGGAGAGTAGGTGTGGAGGTCTGTAGTTCCAGGGAGTAAACTATACACTCTCAGGACCAAGTGAATATGTGTGTGAATGACCATGTCCTACAGCAGGAGCTATTGAAATGTTACGTTTTGAAAAATTCATGCAAAATCGAGTGAGATGAAAATGGACAAACTAAGCCCACTGAGTGGACATTCTGAACCTTGTTTGAAGTCAGTAGGTCACATGACCAAGGAGGATTTGAAATGTAACACTTATTAAATTTCATATCAAATCGTGGGAGATGAAAATGGACAAACTAAAGGGTGTGCAATTTAAAATGGTGGTTAGTGGGCATTCTGAACCTTGGTTGAGGTCAGTAGGTCACATGACCAAGAAGCGATTGAAATTCAAATGTAAAAACAGTTTATACTTTGTTTACGCTCCCTAACTAATTAATATAGGAATACAAAATGCTGCTCAAATTTCCACATGTTTATTAGCTTTGGAAAGCAAATTAATGTCCAAATTGTGAAAATAAGACCTGTGCAACGTTGTGCACAATTTTTCCAATATCATGACACTTATTTGGAGTCTGTAGCTCAAGAGGTTGGAAAGCTATTGATGTTTGAAAGCGCAAATATCTGTTGAATATCCACCTGAAACTGTCTTTACCTCAGTACTTATTGGCCAGTGCGTCCAGTGTGTGCTCTGAATGTGAAACTACAGAGCGATAGGGTGAGTTGTGTTCAGTGAGCTGTTATGTTCAGTGAGCTGTTCTCTCTCGTAGGGCAAGTAATGTTCAGTGAGCTATTCTCTCACTTAGATGCCTGGAAGTAGCTGGCAAGTTAGTACAGAACAGTTGGATCATCCCTTAAAGATGTGGGTGGGGCTAAGGCTTAATAAGAGGGTGACCAATGTTGAGTCGGTGTAGATAGTAGTACCAAAACATTGAAGATGGTTTTCTCAAAAGTGAGTTTCCAAGTTGAACAACTTTCAAAGCAGAATTACTTCCCCACTGTTTCCTCAAATGCAGTGTATGATATACCATTTTGTAGCTCTGAGTCTCTACTTTTATCCAATGTAAAACACAGAAATTCAAATGTTGCTACATAATACAGAATCCAGGTGGTGAGTCACAAATGAATAGGGGCTGGACGTGCATGAAACTTGGCGTATTTGTGCTTAGTTAGTTAGCATTGGATTGCGGAACTAGCTCTAAATTCTTTAATATTTGACTCGGATATAGAAAATGGTATCCACATGTGTATCTAACTCTTCGGAATTAGAAAAAGAGCCTCCCAAACTATCCCTTTAAAGTCAGCTATTTTAATGGCAGAGGCACGTCATTTCAAATGTCAACACATTAGTCAAATTATGGCTAGTCTAGATGAGTGTCATCTTGTTTTGAGTCCTCTTCACAGCATACTGTAGGTTCTAAATCCTAATCCCTGGACAGAGGAATAGACACTCATTCTACCCCAATAAGAACAAGCCACGGGAGGTACAGTTAACTCTGTCTTACATTGTCTTGAAAACCCACAGTAAATTATATCAATTTGTAATAATAACATTGTCTATTCATGAGTATTAGGTTACTTCCTGTGATGATAAAACGTGTTTTATACTAAGTGTCCACCTCTCCAGATCCCCTAATTATCTCTCCTCTTGTTTTTCTCTCCCCCTCTTTGTCTTAGAACTCATTTCTTCCTAGTCTTCAGAGACTAAAGGAACAGAGGACATGCAGCAATGAAGGACCCAAACTCCTCCTGATCCCATAAGGTTTCAGTTTTCCAGTGATGCATCTGGGGGGAGTGTTACCTGGCTGTTGTCCAGCCTGTAGTCTTCCTCAAGTACAGACTCCTAAGGCACAGGGTGGCATATGTGATCATAGCACGGTTGCTGACACTTTGCCTCCTTGTGTCAAAGGGCGCTACCGGTGGCGGCATCAAATTCAGTGCCTGTATCTTCACCGCGGTTCTGTCTATCGACATGTTCTGCAGTGTCTTCTTACTGAGGGTGCTGAGCAGGTCCAGTCCAGGGGATGAAGAGAAGGAGAGAGGGTGAAACAGAGGAGAGGGAGGGAAGCTGAGGAAGAGAATAGCCTCCTGTTCCATCCAGATCATCCTGCGGACCTTGATGCTGAACTACTCTCCTATCATCGGGTTGGGAAACTGTCCTGCATCTGGGGTTAAAGAGAAGGATAACTGCACTGTAGGGGAAAAGGTTGTCTTGAATTTCTCTGGTAATCATTGTGTTCCGTTCCTTTTAATCATACTGTTGATGCCATTTAGAGGTTTTGACATTTGGAATACGTTTTGTATGGTTAAACTAAAGTGTGTGCAAGGGGGTAAATATGTGTGTGTGGAATTGTCATTTATTTGTCTTGTATATCTGTTAATCTGAGAGAAATTAGGGATACAATTATATGTTATTTCTCAATTCCTGACTCTTTTGCTTGGTTTGACAAATTGTAACCCCCCCCAATAAAATACTGTATATGTTACGATTTAAACTTTTCTAAACAATCTTTTCAACTCTATTACATCCAGTATAGAAGTTGTTTCTCTACAATTGTGTGATGTTCCATATTGAAATTAATATGCTGTATGTATTTAAAAGAAGTGTGGAATAAAGCAAATATGATTGATTCAACAGTTCAGGTCCTTGTCTGTCTGTCATTTATGATTACAACATTTCATCAAAAATGTATCCCCCTTCAGTAATGAATGCATATGGCTTGGCTAATTGTATAACTACTATGAAACATTCAAACCCAAACAGGACCCATTGCATAAAAACATTAGCTACCATGATTATTGAGACCTGCCTGATGTTCGTATTGGTCATTTGCATGACAGCCAACGTATTTTAGCTGTTGTAACTGCCTCTGAAGGACACAAACTGGCTGAATTGACATTCCTTTTAACCTAAAAACATATACAGTGGGGCAATTTAGTGGGGTATTTAGTCAGCTACCAATTGTGCAAGTTCTCCCACTTAAAAAGATGAGAGAGGCCTGTAATTTTCATCATAGGTACACTTCAACTATGACAGACAAAATGAGAATATTTTTAATGAATTTATTTGCAAATTATGGTGAAAAATAAGTATTTGGTCACCTACAAACAAGCACGATTTCTGGCTCTCACAGACCTGTAACTTCTTCTTTAAGAGGTTCCTCTGTCCTCCACTCGTTACCTGTATTAATGGCACCTGTTTGAACTTGTTATCAGTATAAAAGACACCTGTCCACAACCTCAAACAGTCACACTCCAAACTCCACTATGGCCAAGACCAAAGAGCTGTCAAAGGACACCAGAAACAAAATTGAAGACCTGCACCAGGCTGGGAAGACTGAATCTGCAATAGGTAAGCAGCTTGGTTTGAATAAATCAACTGTGGGAGCAATTATTAGGAACTGGAAGACATACAAGACCACTGATAATCTCCCTCGATCTGGGGCTCCACGCAAGATCTCACCCTGTGGGGTCAAAATGATCACAAGAACGGTGAGCAAAAATCCCAGAACCACACGAGGGGACCTAGTGAATGACCTGCAGAGAGCTGGGACCAAAGTAACAAAGCCTACCAACAGTAACACACTACGCCGCCAGGGACTCAAATCCTGCATTGCCAGACGTGTCCTCCTGCTTAAGCCAGTACATGTCCAGGCCCGTCTGAAGTTTGCTAGAGAGCATTTGGATGATCCAGAAGAAGATTGGGAGAATGTCATATGGTCAGATGAAACCAAAATAAAACTTTCTGGTAAAAACTCAACTCGTCGTGTTTGGAGGACAAAGAATGCTGAGTTGCATCCAAAGAACACCATACCTACTGTGAAACATGGGGGTGGAAACATCATGCTTTGGGGCTGTTTTTCTGCAAAGGGACCAGGACAACTGATCCGTGTAAGGGAAAGAATGAATGGGGCCATGTATGGTGAGATTCTGAGTGAAAACCTCCTTCCATCAGCAAGGGCATTGAAGATGAAACATGGCTGGGTCTTTCAGCATGACAATGATGTAAATATTTTTTTGCCCCACTGTATATGACCACATTGAAGCACCATGGAAAACAAATTTGATTTGCAAAAAGTAATCAACTTCTGATTTACAGTATAAATATCCCCATTAGCTGGCACTAATCAGCTAGTCTTTCTGGGGTCTGACATAACGAAAAGACATTACAGGCAAAAGTAATTGTTTTGGTCACATACACATGGTTAGCAGATGTTAATGCGAGTGTAGCGAAATTCTTGTGCTTCTAGTTCCGACAATGCAGCAATATCTAACAAGTTATCTAACAAATTCACAACAACTACCTTATACACACAAATGTAAAGGGATGAATAAGAATATGTACACATGGATGAGCGATGGCCGTGCGGAATAGGCAAGACCCAGTAGATGGTATAGAATAGAGTATATACATATGAGATGAGTAATGTAGGATATGTAAACATTATGAAAGTGGCGTTATTTAAAGTTTATTAAAGTGGCCAGAGATTTGAGTCTGTATGTTGGCAGCAGCCTCTCTTTGTTAGTGATAGCTGTTTAACAGTCTGATGGCCATGAGAAAGAAGCTGTTTTTCAGTCTCTCGGTCCCAGCTTTGATGCACCTGTACTAACCTCACCTTCTGGATGATAGCGAGGTGAACAGGCAGTGGCTCAGGTTGTTGTTGTCCTTGATGATCTATTTGACCTTCCTGTGACATTGGGTGGAGTAGGTGTCCTGGAGGGCAGGTAGTTGCCCCCGGTGATGTGTTGTGCAGACCTCACTACCCTCTGGAGAGCCTTACGGTTGTGGGCGGAGCAGTTGCCGTACCAGGCGGTGATACAGCCCGACAGGATCCTCTCGATTGTGCATCTGTAAAAGTTTGTGATTGTTTTTGGTGACAAGCCAAATTTCTTCAGCCTCCTGAGGTTGAAGAGGTGCTGTTGCACCGCCTTCACCAAGCTGTCTGTGTGGGGTCGAACATTTCAGTTTGTCCGTGGTGTTCATGTGAAGGAACTCAACATTTTCCACCTTCTCCACTACTGTCCCGTCGATGTGCATAGGGGGGGTGCTCCCTCCGCTGTTTCCTGAAGTCCACGATCATCTCCTTTGCTTTGTTGACGTTGAGTGAGAGGTTATTTTCCAGACACCACCGAGGGCCCTCACCTCCTCCCTGTAGACCATCTCGTCATATTTGGTAATCCTGCCTACCACTGTAATGTCATCTGCAAACTTGATGATTGAGTTGGAAGCGTGCATGGCCACACAGTCATAGGTGAACAGGGAATACAGGAGAGGGCTGTGAACCCACCATTGTGGGGCCCCAGTGGTGAGGATCAGTGACGGGGAAATGTAATTTCCTACCTTCACCACCTGGGGATGGCCTGTCAGAAAGTCCAGGATCCAGTTGCACAGGGCGAGGTCGAAACCAAAGGTCTTGAGCTTAATGACGAGTTTGGAGGGTACTATGGTGTTAAATGCTGAGCTGTAATCAATTAACAGCATTCTTACATAGGTATTCCTCTTGTCCGGATGGGATAGGGCAGTGTGCAGTGTGATGGCGATTGCATCGTCAGTGGACCTATGGGGGCGGTAAGCAAATTGGAGTGGGTCTAGGGTATCAGCTAGGGTGGAGGTGATATGATATTTGACTACTCTCTCAAAGCACTTCATGATGACATAAATGAGTACAATGGGGACATAATCAATTATTTCAGTTACCTTTAACTTTCTTGGGACAATGGTGGCCATCTTGAAGCATGTGGTGACAGCAGAAAGGGATAGGGATTGATGTAATATGTTCGTAAACACACCATGCTCTGAGGACACGGCTAGGGATGCCGTCTGGGCCGGCAGCCTTGCGAGGGTTAACACGTTTAAATGTTTTACTCACGCAGGCCATGGAGAAAGAGAGCCCACAGGCTTTGGTAGCAGGCCGTGTCAGTGGCACTGTGTTGTCCTCAAAGCGAGCAAAGAAGTTGTTTGTCTAATTCGTCTGGGAGCAAGACCTCGATGTCCGCAACATTTAAAAGCATTAGCATGTAGTGTGTGTGTGTGTGTGTGTGTGCATCCATCAATTACATATACATGTCAGTTCATACACACAACATTAGGTCACATAGGTGAGTGGAGTTTTTAAACCAGATTTTCTGTTCACTCACTCTATATGAGATGGAAGGGAGTTCCATGCACTCATGGCTCTGTATAATACTGTACGTTTCATTGAATTTGTTCTGGACCTGGGGACTGTGAAAATTCCCCTAGTGGCATGTCTGGTGGGGTAAGTGTGTATCTCAGTGCCTTGTGTTGATTGACTATGCAAACAGTGATACAGAGACCTCTGTGGAAGAAGTGATACAGTGACTTTCTCCTCAACTCGTAGCCAAGAGTGTCTGGCATGCATAGTATTTATATGAGCCCTCTGATTACAATGAATGGTAAATGCCCTGCTCTCGAACACAAGGAGTGGTGCGGACAGCCCAGTCTATCACTGGGGGTGAGCTCCCAGCCATCCAGGACATTTATAATGACTTCAGCCACCCAAGGTAAGGACTTTTCTCTCCGCTACAGTCTGGCAGGCGATACAGGAGCATCAGGTCTCGGACCAACAGGATCCAAGACAGCTTCTATCTCCAAAAAATGAAACTGCTGAAGAGATAATCAATGTCTGTCAACATTCAACCACAGTCTACCTGTACTGACTCTACCTGTACTGACTCTACCTGTACTGACTCTCACCTGCACTGACTCTTCATGTGCTGACTCTTCATGTGCTGACTCTACCTGTACTGACTCTACCTGTACTGACTCCACCTGTACTGACTACCTGCATTGACTCTACCTACATTGACTCTTCCTGTGCTGACTGTACCTGCACTGACTCTGCCTGCACTGACTCTGCCTGCACTGACTCTGCCTGCAATGACTCTACCTGCACTGACTCCACATGTACTGACTCTACCTGTACTCACTTTACCTGCATTGACTCTTCCTGTACTGACTCTACCTGCACTAACTCTACCTGTACTGACTCTACCTGTGCTGACTCTATCTGTGCTGACTCTATCTGTGCTGACTCTACCTGCACTGACTCCACATGTACTGACTCTACCTGTACTGACTCTCACCTGCACTGACTCTACCTGCGCTGACTCTACCTGCACTGACTCTACCTGCACTGACTCTACCTGTACTGACAATACCTGTACTGACTCTCACCTGCACTGACTCTACCTGTGCTGACTCTACCTGCACTGACTCTACCTGCGCTGACTCTACCTGTGCTGACTCTTCATGTGCTGACTCTACATGTGCTGACTCTACATGCGCTGATTCTACCTGCACTGACTCTACCTGTACTGACTCTCACCTGCACTGACTCTACCTGTGCTGACTCTACCTGCACTGACTCTACCTGCACTGACTCTACCTGTACTGACTCTTCATGTGCTGACTCTTCATGTGCTGACTCCACCTGTACTGACTCTATCTGAACTGGCTCTAACTGTACTGACTCTACCTGCACTGACTCTTCCTGCAATGATTCTTCCTGTACTGACTCTGCCTGTACTGACTCTACCTGTACTGACTCAGTTTAAGGCTTGCAGTTTGAACAGGGCTTTACAAATCCTCCTCAATCAATCACAGACTGTGTATGGCCAATAGATCTTGACAAACACAATAATTTGCATAGGTGTAATGACCTGCTGCACCTGTTTGTGACTCACAGGTGTTCAAGCTGGGACTAATAGACTTGACTTGGGTTCAGGACACACCAAATGGAAAATGTTTTGAATGGGGTGAAAAAACAAAGATGAGAATTTGTATTGGATTTGTATTCATTAATCTCTCTCTCTCTCTCTCTCTCTCTCTCTCTCTCTCTCTCTCTCTCTCTCTCTCTCTCTCTTTCTCTCTCTCTCTCTCTCTCTCTCTCTCTCTCTCTCTCTCTCTCTCTCTCTCTCTCTCTCTCTCTCTCTCTCTGTCAGAGCTTCCATTACACATCAGAACTGCACCAAGTAAAAATATAAATAATTCCACCTCTGCTGCAAACTCTTCCCTGCCTGAAAATGTATTTGATGCATACTTGTCCCAAGATCAATCAATCAGCCCTGCTTCCTATGAAATCAACTTCATCCTGGGTCTCCCCACCAATCTCTACAGTTGAAATCAGAAGTTTACATACACCTTAGCCAAATACATTTAAACTCAGTTTTCCACAATTGCTGACATTTTATCCTAGTAAAAATGCCCTGTTTTAGGTCAGTTAGGATCACCACTTTATTTTAAGAATGCGAAATGTCAGAATAATAGTAGAGAAGGAATTATTTCAGATTTAATTTCTTTCATCACATTCCCAGTGGGACAGAAGTTTACATACTAATTGAGTGTATTTGGTAGCATTGCCTTTACATTTAAACGTTTCAGGTAGCCTTCCACAAGCTTCCCATAATAAGTTGGGTGAATTTTGGCCCATTCCTCCTGACAGAGCTGGTGGAACTGTATCAGGTTTGTAGGCCTCCTTGCTCACACATACTTTTTCAGTTCTGCCCACAGATGTTCTAAAGGATTGAGGTCGGGGCTTTGTGATGGCTACTACAAACCTTGACTTTGTAGTCCTTAAGCCATTTTGACACGACTTTGGAAGAATGCTTGGGTCATTGTCCATTTGGAAGACCCATATGTGACCAAGCTTTAACTTCCTGACTGATGTTTTGAGATGTTGCTTCAATATAGCCACATCGTTTTCCTGCCTCATGATGCCATCCATTTTGTGAAGTGCACCAGTCCCTCCTGCAGCAAAGCCCCCCACAACATGATGCTGCTACCCCCATGCTTCACGGTTGGGATGGTGTTCTTCTGCTTGCCCTTTTTCCTCCAAACAAAGCTATGGTCATTATGGCCAAACAGTTCTGTTTTTGTTTCACGATCTTTGTCCCCTTGTGCAGTTGCAAACCATAGTCTGGCTTTTTTATGGCGGAATTGGAGCAGTGGCTTCTTGCTGAGCGGCCTTTCAGGTTATGTCGGCCTGGGGTGGGGGGTAGGTTTATGACAGTCATTCTCATCACTGATAAGATGACATAAACTTTACAGTGGAAAGGCTACACATCAGAGTTATTGGATTCACATGGAATTGTTGTTCAATTTAAATGTTTGAATATGAAATTATTCGTGATGGGATGAAATGTGATTTTAGCTTCTAAAATGTGAAAATTGGGTTTTTATAAGATTAGGGCTCTGCTCAATCAGTGGATCGCCCCTGTGAAGAGTCGTGGGTTATACAACTTTTCAGACACACCCTTCTCGCGTCACTATATAATGCCTTGACGAATATGTAACTCTCTCTTCCAAGTACGTGAGGTCTGCAGCCTCTGCTTTAAAAGGACGAACCTGTCAACTACAGTACTAAGCCAATCTCAGCGTGAGCTTAGGTTGCGAATGGTATGAACTTTGAACTCTTATTCACTACAGAGTGATACCTCCTAGCCGTTGAGTTAGCAACCGCAGCTGTAAACGAGGTTTATGAAGGAACACACAAGAGTATCCCGTCTATCACACAACGACGTTACTACAACGTATCCAATTGACAACCAGAGACATTCTTCAAAAGACTCGGTTTGGCAACACGGCCTTCCATCTACCACCAACTTACCGAGGCGCAGCTCAGAGTAAATATTTATTGCATTTTCCTTTTCCAAATGGTCGGTAATTTAGAATGCATAAGATACTGTATTTACGATAGCACAGCTCCTTCCTTTGTTACTCAGTCTTCCCGCTCTTCACTCAACCCAGACCCTTTTCTTTTGTGTAACAAGCTGTCATATCTGTTCCGCCCGCTAGGGACGTTTTCCTTTATGACGTCATTTGTAATCAAGTTATGATTTAATTGTGTGTATGTGTGATTCTGTGTGATTAGTTAGGTATTTAGTAAATAAATAATTAAACCCAATTTTGTATTGCTGATTCAAATTATTAGCCAGGGTTCTTGCAGATAACTAAGAATTTACAACGTTCAGATGAGACTGAATTAAGATGACGATTAAGATTGACTGCTATTAATGTAAAATATTACTAGGTCTTTAAGAGTTTATTCGGAAGATTCGGGAAGATAACAGCTCTATAAATCTCTCTAGTTAATTACATTTACATGATTAGCTCAATCAGGTAATATTAATTACGGAGAAATGATTTTATAGAATAGCATGTCATATCACTTCATCCGGGCCAAAGACACGACACAGTGGATAAAAATACTTTTGTACCTGTTTCTACCAGCATCTTCACAATGTCCTTTGCTGTTCTGGGATTGATTCACACTTTTCTCACCGAAGTGCGTTAATCTCTAGGAGGCAGGAGTCTCTTTCCTGAGCGGTATGATGGCTGCATGGTCCCATGTTGTTTATACCTGCGTACCATTATTTGTACAGATGAACGTCGTACTTTCAGGTGTTTGGAAATTGGATGAATCAGGATGAATCAGATTTGTGGAGGTCTACAATTTTTTTCTGAGGTCTTGGTTGATTTCTTTTGATTTTCCCATGATGTCAAGCGAAGAGGCACTGAGTTTGAAGGTAGGCCATGAAATACATCCACAGGTACACCTCCAACTGACTCAAATAATGACAATTAGTCTATCAGAAGCTTCTAAAGCCATGACATCATTTTCTGGAATTTTCCAATCTGTTTAAAGGCACAGTCAACTTAGTGTATGAAAACTTCTAACCCACTGGAATAGTGATACAGTGAATTGTAAGTGAAATAATCTGTCTGTAAACAATTGTTGGTGCTCCCGCCTGTCCAGCGCTGCCAGAGCCTTCCTCCTGCCCAGCGCTGCCAGAGTCGCCCGTCACTCCGGAGCTGCCAGAGTCTCCCGTCACTCCGGAGCTGCCAGAGTCTCCCGTCACTCCGGAGCTGCCAGAGTCTCCCGCCACTCCGGAGCTGCCAGAGTCTCCCGTCTGTCAGCCAGGAGCTGCCAGAGCCGCCTGTCACGCTGGCGCTGCCGGAGTGTCCTGCTTGTCCGGCGCTGCCGGAGTCTTGCGCTTGTCTGGCGCTGCCGGACTCTCCCGCTTGTCCGGCGCTGCCGGAGTCTCCCGCTTGTCCGGCGCTGCCGGAGTCTCCCGTCCATTCGGGACCCGTGGCTAGGGTCCCCAGTGGTGGAGTGGGGTCCACGTCCCACGCCAGAGCTGCCACCGCGGACAGACGCTCACCCAGACCCTCCCCTATAGGTTCAGGTTTTGCGGCCGGAGTCCGCACCTTTAGGGGGGGGACTGACTTTAGTTCCTTTGTTTTGTCTTTGTTTTAGTATGGCAGGGCATGAATTGGGGTGGGCAGTCTATGTTTGTTTATTTAGGTTGTTATATGTCTATGTGTTGGGCCTAGTATGGTTCTCAATCAGAGGCAGGTGTCTTTCGTTGTCTCTGATTGAGAATCATACTTAGGTAGCCTGTTTTCCCCATTTTGGTTGTGGGTGTTTTTTTTCTGTTTTGTGTGTTTTACTTTATTAAAAAGATGAACAAGTATCACTCTGTGCTTTGGTCCTCTTCTTCCACCACAGACTATCGTTACAATTGCACCCTATACTCTCTATAGTGCACTACTTTTGACCAGGACCCATATGGAATAGCTCGCTCTCGCTCTCTCCACACCTGCAAAATTTCAGACACATCTCACGCCTTACGCCTTTGTCCAATTGTCCTTTGTCCTTTGTTCATGTAAAAAAAGTTTGCCTGCTCCATACCAAGCGGCACTATCAACAGAACGAAACAATTGGAAAATGATTTTGGTACCAACCACTGCTAGAAAATTATGGTAGGATTCCTCCCGCTGTAGATTTTGTTTTGATAATATTGGGTCAGTAGTTTACGTATTCAAACAGTGTAATCCAGCCCAAGTCCATATTTAGCTACATAGGCCAAGATTCAAACCGATCTAGCTCGTAGACAATGTAGCTTTTAAAGGCAACGGAAGAGCTTTCACGGAGATGGCATTCAAGGTAAACACTGCACATGTCGGCTCAAATGGAAATTACCATTAAATGTCAATAGCGCTACAGCATAGTTTCACATTGAAATCTGTACTTGTTTGTAAATTGACCTGGTGTCATTCTGTTTTAATATTAGCCGGATGTTTTATTGGCAGATAGACTGAACATTCTGCTGGCTAATGCATAAACAGATGGCACCAAATATTTACATGTATTTTCTCTTGAAATGATGGATGATGATTGTGCTTGAAAGTTACAATTTAGTTAATGTTGGGTTGATGATATTAAATACATACATTAAGGAGCTCCCTGTGTGTCTCACTAAAGGATATGTCTGTATGTTTATAATAAATTATGATAATAACTACAATCAGAAATTAAATAATAATATTTCGACATACTTATTCTTAAAGTCAACGATCAGGTTCCTCTGTTATGGTGTCATAAAATTGCAATAAATAACATTGAATACTTCTGTATTGACTACCATAAAATCCTACAATGTGATTTTCTGGATATGTTTCTTCTCATTTTGTCTGTCATAGTTGAAGTGTACCTATGATGAAAATTACCGGCCTCTCACCTTTTTAAGTGGGAGAACTTGCACAATTGGTGGCTGACTAAATACTTTTTTGCCCCACTGTATACTGTATGCACTAGGCAATTAGATAGATCCTGAATCAAAACAACAGACTAATACCGTGTAGGTCTGAAGCACACATGATTTGATTATGGAAGGTGAAACAGTCAGCCCTGCAGGTGGCTGGGTTAACCTGTGACTGGGACAGACAGGTGCTGTGGGATATGAGTGATGATGCCTATATTTCCGACAATGCCAGAATGCAAATCCGTGTGTGTGTGTGTGTGTGTGTGTGTGTGTGTGTGTGTGTGTGTGTGTGTGTGTGTGTGTGTGTGTGTGTGTGTGTGTGTGTGTGTGTGTGTGTGTGTGTGGCATATGCATTTTGATAATCTTTGTTTTGTTTATACTTCGCTTATATAGGATTTCAAGTCAAATAAAATAACACTCTGTAAACTAGTCATACAATGGTGTTCAATTCATCAACGCACATCAACGTGTTTATGTAAATGACACAACACGTGACTTGTTAGGAAGAACACAGGACAGAGAGCTTTGCCTAAAATCACTCATACGTGTAGGTGAGGTTCCATTGGATGGGGCTCAGAGTTCTCCTGGAGAGAGACGTACAAATTTCACAAAGCAACGTCTGAGTTACCAAACCAACTAAGGTAGGTTATTTTACATTTGAACCTTATTGAGTAAGTTTTCCCAGGCTAATTGTTTTACCTCTCCTCTTCATGTTTTCATTCAGACATTCTGAATGAAATGCACAATCCTTTGACTGATATAAGAGTAGACTTACATACATCAAAACATTTGTATGTATGTTTGCATCAACATATGAAATAAGTGCCAAAAATATATTTACATAAAGTCATGAATTGTGTGATCTCCCTTCTCTCATATCTCTTGTTCCAAAAGGATGAATGCCACTTCAGGAAATCACACTTACTTTGACAGATGGGAGTTTTGCTTGGACCAGGGCTATGTTGCGCCAGTGCTTGGCCATGCTGTCCAGGCCCTGTGCTTCCTACTGGGGACGCCAGCTCTTGTCTGGTGCCTCTGGCTCTCTCTGAGTGGAAGTCTCTCTGGAGGTCTCAAACCCACCCAGGTCTTCCCTATTAACCTGTTCGCAGTGGAGCTGGTGTTCTGTGTCGAGGGTCTCATTGATGGGATCCGATGTCTACTCATCCAGACTGTCTTACTAAGGCAGGCTATTTATGTCCTGTTTTACCTCGCCTGGATCTGCAGGCCCCTGCTCCAGAGCTGCATCTGTGTGGAGAGATACCTGGCGGTGGCCCAACCTGTGGCTTTCCTCAAGTACAGACTCCGGAGGTACAGGGTGGTGTGTTCAACCACGGTCTGGCTGTTGTCTCTCGCGTTTGCATGTTCTCCTATCACTTCAATGGGTCATGGAACTCATGCGATCAGTTGTGTCTATTGCCTTGGGGTGGCTGTCATTTCTCTCTGCTGCTTCTTCATCCTGCGTGTGCTGAAGCAGCCTGGTCCAGGAGAGGTAGAGGGGGGCAGAGGGGAAGAGAAGAAACAGGGGACGACAGACCCACATAAGATGAAAGCTTTTGGGATCATCTCAACCAACCTGGTGATCATCTTGGCGAGCTCCATCCCGATGGTTGTTGGTTGGACCGCTCTGTTATTTAGTCTTGACTTCTTCTGCAAGGTCTTCCCCTTGTTAATGATTATTTACATCCTCAGTGTCCTGGTCTCACCCCTGATGCACCTCTACAGAGAGGGGAGGATGCCATGCCATAGAGGGCCAGAAACACGTTAGACTGACATGTGTGGGCACTAAAAGTAGAGTGTTGTGTTAAATGTTCTATCAATACCGAGGCGCAGCCTAAATTCTTAGTGCCTGCAAATGTAGTTTAAACATACATAGAAAAGGCATAGGCCTATAATAAATAGTGCTTTTTAATTTGATAAATAGTATATATTGATTTTATTTGGTGCCATGTAGCAGTATAATTTTTGAGAAACTGCACATCAGCATTCGAGTTGTTGTTAACTACAGCTGCATAACTTGTGTAACATTTATAGTGAATGTTGGTTTGTTTGATGAATGGTACAATTAATAATAGGATGGGTTGGATAGGTTTGGGATGTTTTGATCATCGTGGTATGTTTTCCATTGAATTTAGGTTCCTTGTCTGTCACAAAGATTGCAACATTTCGTTCAATTGTATGGGGACTGAAAGTGCATGAGACTTGGCTAATACTGTCATCGTTGCTCAACATCCTAACCCCGACAGTGCACACTCCTAGAAAGTCATTAGGTTCCATCCAGACTGGTAAAAACATGAACCCCCCTGATGTTAAATAGATAGTTCAGGATTTTGGTAATGAGGCCCTTTATCTACTTTCTGAGAGTCAGATGAACTCGTAGATACCATTTCTGGACTTCCCGCATTTGTGCTAAGCCTTGGAATGCCGAACAAGCTCTACATTCCTTCATATTGGACTCACATATATAAAATACTATCCACGAGTTAATCTCACTCTCAGGAACTGTTTATCGACATGTTCTGCAGTGTCTTCTTACTGACGATGATGAGCAGGTCCAGGGGATGGAGGGAAGGAGAGAGGGTGAAACAGAGGAAGGTAAACTGATGGAGAAGAGAATTCCCTTCCATCCAGATCATCCTGCTGACCTTGATGCTGAACTAAACATTTCTTTGATCTTCTTAAGTTAAATTGTGACCCCTCTTACTTTTAATTTCAGCGTGTTGGTTAGCTTTACTCAGCCCCTCCTCTCCTTCCGCAGGGCTTGGAAAACTGCCCTTCGTCTGGGGATAAAGAGAAGGATACCTACACTGTAGGGGAAAGGTTGTCTTGAATTTATCAAGTTACCATTCTGTTCCATTCCTTTTAGTCATATTGTTCATGCTATTATGGTTAAATTAAACAGTGTGTACAGAAGGGTAAATGGGTTGATTGATGTGTGTGTGAAATTTCCATTCATTTGTCGTTGTATAGCTGTTAATCTGCGTGAAATTAGGGAGAAAAATTGTGAGATTTTACTATAACCTCATGCTCACAGTTATATGCTATTCCTGACTATTTTGCTTGTTTTGACACATTGTAACCCCCTAATTTCTGCATATACCACTTTTTTTTATCTTTCTAAATAATCTTTTAACTTGTTTTACATCTTGGATAGCAGGTGCTTCTCTAACTATTGAGTGGTGTTCTATATTGAAATGTATTGCTGTATGTTTTAAAATGAAGTGTGGAATAAAGCAAATCTGATTCAACAGTTCAGGTCCTTGTCTGTCCCTCACTTATGATTACACAATATCAACAAATATGTGTCCCCCTTCAGTGATGAATGCACATGGCTTGGCTAATTGTTTAACCACTATGAAACATTCAATCCCAAACAGGGCCAACTGCAAGAAACATTAGCTTCTATGATTAGCTACCTATATCTATCCTACCCTGCCTTTCTAAGGTCTTCGAAAGCCAAGTCAACAAACAGATTACCGAACATTTCGAATCCCACCATACCTTATCCGCTATGCAATCTGGTTTCAGAGCTGGTCATGGGTGCACCTCAGCCACGCTCAAGTTCCTAAACGATATCTTAACCGCCATCGATAAGAAACAATACTGTGCAGCCATATTCATTGACCTGGCCAAGGCTTTCGACTCTGTCAATCACATCACATCCATTCACCACATCCTCATCGGTAGACTCAACAGCCTTGATTTCTCAAATGATTGCCTAGCCTGGTTCACCAACTACTTCTCAGATAGAGTTCAGTGTGTCAACTTGGAGGGTCTGTTGTCCGGGCCTCTGGCAGTCGGTTCAATTCTTGGACCGACTCTCTTCTCTGTATACATCAATGTTGTCGCTCTTGCTGCTGGTGAGTCTCTGATCCACCTCTACGCAGACGACACCATTTTGTATACTTCTGGCCCTTCTTTGGACACCCTCCAGGCGAGCTTCAATGCCATACAACTATCCTTCCGTGGCCTCCAATTGCTCTTAAATACAAGTAAGACTAAATGCATGCTCTTCAACCGATCGATGTCTGCACCTGCCCGCCTGTCCAACATCACTACTCTGGATGGCTCTGACTTAGAATATGTGGACAACTACAAATACCTAGATGTCTGGTTAGACTGTAAACTCTCCTTCCAGACTCACATCAAACATCTCCAATCCAAAGTTAAATCTAGAATTGTCATCCTATTTCGCAACAAAGCATCCTTCACTCCTGCTGCCTAACATACCCTTGTAAAACTGACCGTCCTACCAATCCTCGACTTCGGCGATGTCATTTACAAAATAGCCTCCAATACCCTACTCAATAAATTGGATGCAGTCTATCACAGTGCCATCCGTTTTGTCAGCAAAGCCCCATATACTACCCACCACTGCGACCTGTATGCTCTAGTTGGCTGGCCCTCGCTTCATACTCGTCGCCAAACCCATTGGCTCCAGGTCATCTATAAGACCCTGCAAGGTAAAGTCCCCCCTTATCTCAGCTCGCTGGTCACCATAGCAGCACCCACCTGTAGCATGTGCTCCAGCAGGTATATCTCTCTGGTAACCCCCAAAACCAATTCTTCCTTTGGCCGCCTCTCCTTCCAGTTCTCTGCTGCCAATGACTGGAACGAACTACAAAAATCTCTGAAACTGGAAACACTTATCTCCCTCACTAGCTTTACGCACCAGCTGTCAGAGCAGCTCACAGATTACTGCACCTGTACATAGCCCGTCTATAATTTAGCGCATACAGCTACCTCTGTTCCTACTGTATTAATTTATTTTGCTCCTTTGCACCCCATTATTTCTGTCTCTACTTTGCAAATTTTTTCACTGCAAATCAACCATTCCAGTGTTTTACTTGCTATATTGTATTTACTTCACCACCATGGCCTTTTTTTGCCTTTACCTCCTTTATCTCACCTCACTTGCTCACATTGTATATAGACGTATTTTTCTACTGTATTATTGAATGTATGTTTGTTTTACTCCATGTGTAACTCTGTGTTGTTGTATGTGTCGAACTGCTTTGCTTTATCTTGGCCAAGTCGCTATTGTAAATGAGAACTTGTTCTCAACTTGCCTACCTGGTTAAATAAAGGTGAAATAAAAAATATATTTTTTTAAAACTATTATTGGGACCTGCCTGATGTTTGTATTGGTCATTTGCATGACAGCCAACATATTTTATTAGCTGTTGTAACTGTCTGAAGGAGTAATCCACTGGACAAAAACAGTCTGAATTGACTTTCATTTTAACCTATAAATGTCACGGCCGTCAAAAGAAGTAGACCAAAGAGCAGCGTGGTGAGCATACATTTCCCTTTTATTTATAAAGTCACCAACAAAACAACAACTGTGGCACTTACAGGGCTATAGTGCCACTAACAAAAGTCAACTACGCACAACCACCAAAGGAAGAAAGGCTGCCTAAGTATGATTCCCAATCAGAGACAACGATACACAGCTGTCCCTGATTGACAACCATACCCGGCCAAAACATAGAAATAAAGAACATAGAATGCCCACCCACATCACACCCTGACCAAACCAAATAGAGACATAAAAAGGCTCTCTAAGGTCAGAGCATGACAATAAAATCTATATAAATCTATATGATGACATTGAATCAACATGGAAAACTAATTAGATTTGCAAAAAGTAATCAACTTTGATTTATTAGGATCCTCATTAACCGACGTCAATGGTGACCGCTACTTTACTGGGGTCTGACGTTTAACGAAAAATACATTACAGACAAAAATACTTTACAGTTAACATGCATTTACACATTGTGTGTGTGTGTGTGTGTGTGTGTGTGTGTGTGTGTGTGTGTGTGTGTGTGTGTGTGTGTGTGTGTGTGTGTGTGTGTGTGTGTGTGTGTGTGTGTGTGTGTGTGTGTGTGTGTGTGTGTGTGTGTGTGGATACACACAAGTATGTCAGATGGGGTAAAAGCGTTGTGCTGTGAGGTTTTACTTTATGTGTTGTTTTTAAACCAGGTTTGCTCGTTCACTATACGAGATGGAAGGGTGTTCCATGCACTCATGGCTCTGTATAATACTGTACGTTTCGTTGACTTTGTTCTGGACCTGGGGACTGTGAAAATACCCATTGTGGCATGTCTGTTGGGGTAAGTTTGTGTCTCAGTGCCTTGTGTAAATTGACTATGCAAACAATTTGGAATTTCCAACACAGTCCGTCTCTCCTCAACTCTTAGCCAAGAGAGTCTGGCATGCATAGTATTTATATGAGCCCTCTGATTACAATGAATGGTAAATGCCCTGCTCTCAATCACAAAGGGTGGTGCAGACAGCCCAGTCTATCACTGGGGGTGAGCTCCCAGCCATCCAGGACATTTATAATGACTTCAGCCACCCAAGGTAAGGACTTTTCTCTCCGCTACAGTCTGGCAGGCGATACAGGAGCATCAGGTCTCAGACCAACAGGATCCAAGACAGCTTCTATCTCCAAAAAATGAAACTGCTGAAGAGATAATCAATGTCTGTCTACATACACCCACAGACTACCTGTACTGACTCTACCTGCACTGACTCTACCTGTACTGACTCTACCTGTACTGATCTACCTGTACTGACTCTATCTTCATTGACTCTACCTGTACTGACTCTACCTGCACTGACTCTATCTTCACTGACTCTACCTGTACTGACTCTACCTGTACTGATTCTACCTGCACTGACTCTATCTTCATTGACTCTACCTGTACTGACTCTACCTGCACTGACTCTATCTTCACTGACTCTACCTGAACTGACTCAACCTGTACTGATCTACCTGTACTGATCTACCTGTACTGACTCTATCTACACTGCGTCTCTCTCTGTCTCTCTCTCACACACAAACACACACACACACACACACACACACACACCATATACATTGCTGCTACTGTTGCTCAGTCACTTTTACCTCTGATTACGTGTACATGTCTGACTCATCTATCACCGGTATCCCTGCACGGTGATATTGGTATTGGTACTGTTCTTTTATAGAGAGAACATTCAAGTGTTCATTTTCTTTCTTGTGAATTTTATTTGATATGATTTAGTATTGATTCTTTGATCTTTTCAAGAATATAGTCTGGATTTGATACTTTTCATTGTTGAGGAAGAGCTTCCAAGTAAGTATTTCACTCTACTGTTTACAGCTACCTTATCCTGTGCATGTGACAAATAAACTTTGATTTGATTGGTGTATGTGTAAATAACGCACCATGTGACTTCTTAGGAAGGAAACAGGACACAGAGCTTCAGCTCTCTCATACACTCATTCATGAAGGTGATTTGATTTGATGTAAAAGCAGGTTGGACTTTCCTAAGGTTGGACCCCACTAATATTGTGAATCAAGGAGTTACCAAATCAACTAAAGGGTAGGTCATTTTACATTTTAATATCACTGAGTAAGTTATCTCAGGCTAACTGTTTTACCTCCTCTCCATGTTTTCTTTCGGACTTACTGACATACATTGTCTTCAAAAATGGGTGTCAGGTAGCCTAGCCTACCGAAAGGTTGCTGGTTCTAATCCCTGACTTGACTAGATGAAGAAGCTGAGTGCCTTTTAGCATGTCACTTAACCCTGATTGCTCCTGTAAGTGGCTCTGGATAAGGGTGTCTGCTAAACGGCAACAAAAAAATGTATTTGCACTCTTCACCTTCTCCACATGTTGTTGTGCGACAGTCTGAATTTAATATGGATAACATTTAGATTTTTTAGGTCACTGGCCTACACACAATAACCCGTAATCTCTATTACCCACACATACTGTTATCTGTAAGGTCCCTGCTGTGGTCCAAACACTTAACAGACACACACCATCTTTTAGGGTGGTCCAAATCATTAGCCAAGCAAGGGAAGTTTGCAACGTAAGCCCCTCAGCCCTCGTTTTTAGTCAGCTTGGCGAGTGTACAGTTATGTTCACCGGCTGCAACAGAGCCTGTTCCCGAACCAGGATCTATGGAGGCACAGCTTGCACTGAGATGCAGTGCCTTAGACCACTGCACCACTCTGGAGGCCTCTGTCTTCTTTAAAGAGGAAAAATGTAATATGTCTGTATATTTCTAGTAAATATTGACAATAATTATAATAAAACATAGAATAATAATAATATTTAAATATATTTATCCTTGAAATCAATGGTCAGTTCCAGCTATAATGGTGTCATAAAACTCACATTTAATACTTCTGCACTGACCACCATATTAGGAAACTAGAGCCTGGAGATTTTCCTGAGCATCTGACCTGGTCTGGGAAAACTCAGGGCCCTATCCATCCCCAACGTTCAACACAGCACCACATATTCTCTTCAACCATACTAAACATCACTTAGTGTTGTCATAACCAGTGGAAAACATTTGCATGTCAGGTGTGGTCATTGGCAGTTTATAGACCGGAGCAACACAGGTGTCTTGGTTGGGGTGTCTGAGAGTGTGGTTGTAAGTGAGGAAGGGAGGGAGCGAGTGCAGGAGGGAGGGAAGAAAGAAGGAGCTAGGGAGGGAGAGATGGAAGGAAGGAAGGAAGGGAGCAAAGGAGGGAGGAACATATGCTTGGTACATCAACGTCCTACTAGACTTTCTTGGTTGACAACCTCATCCTGATGTTTGTGATGTCATTCTGCTGCCTCTCAGTTCTCAGGGCTCTGAAACGTCCCTGGCCGAGAGAAGGGAACAGGGAGAGGGAGGGGACTAATAACATGAACATGAGGGTGTTTAAGTTCATTTTAATTATCATGGTGTCTATGATGTTGAACTACAGTACCCCCCTATTATTGAAAGTGTGTCTTTGGACAATGTTCTTGATCAGGTTGTGTTGTTTTGTCACTATCCATGTCTTTCTCCATCATTGTGATCTGTGGGGTTTGTGCAACCTCTCCTCAACCTCTCCTCAACCTCCGCAGGGCCGGGAGACTGCCCTGTATCAGAGATCTCTGAGGAAGAGGTTACTGAGTCATTCCATGAATTGATTACGTTTTTGATAGTGTTATTTTGTAAAAAAAAATATATATATATATTCACCTAATTTAACATTCTGACATAAAAACCACATTCAATATAATATATATATTTTTAAATCCAATCTCCAGAGGTTAAACTAAGAAACATGATCTATAAAAGTGTGCATTGAAAGAAACAGGGTTGACCATAACAGAGAGGACCATTTCATCTTAAACCAGCCATAACCTTGTGACAGGAGGAAAGGAAGCTTGTTGTGAGCAGCAGGGAGGGGAAATTACATGGAAGCTGAATGTTTTTGTTGTTGTTACTTATTTGCCTACAATCTGACACCGCTCTGGTCAAAGGTAGTGCACTTCATAGGGAATAGGGTGTCAATTTGGATGTACAGTGGTCTACATCACCAGATCGAGATGACACAACAAGCAAGTGTGGCAGGGCAGAGATTTGAATATTTAGTTGCAGGTTTTCAGGTCCAGCACCTGTGAAAGACACAACACACCACACCTCAGAGGACAGAGACGCCTCATCAATAGGCTACAGGTGAGTTAAATAGTTTTTATTTTTAAATGACACTTTTTTCATTTACAATTTAAATGTCAATTGATAAAGATTGATGTAGCCTGTGAATACAAACATAAGATGGAGGAAAGTGTATTTAACTTATCTGAATATTGGCAATTTATGCAAATGATATTTGATATTTCGTCATATTGACAAAGTGATAATCTCTATATTATCTAGAAAGGATTGTAAAATAGTATCTTTCTTAATTTAGCTTCTTCTGTTTTTTTAATGTGCTTTATACTGACGCTAGCAAGGCTGCACATCTAATTGACAGTACTCGCGTTTCCAGGGTAAAATATACCTAACTCCCTTTTGAAGTGGTTACAGAATGAATCTATAAGTGTATATAGATGAATAAAGATTGATGTTAAAGCGAGATAAACACTTTGTATGATCCTTTTGCTTGTATAACAATCCTCCTCTCCCCCTTCATTTCCTTTCTCTTCTCTCTCTCTCTCGCTCTCTCCATCTCCCCCTCTGCCTCTCTCTCTCTCTCCATTTCCCTCTCTCTCTCTGTCTCTCTCTCCATCACCCCCTCTCTCTCTTTCTCTCTTTCTCTCTCTCTCTCTCTGCCTCTCTCTCCATCTCTACCCTCTCTCTCCACCCCCCCCCTCTCACTTTCTGTCCCTCCATCCCTCTCTCTCTCTCCCGCATCTATTTCTGTCACTTTCTCTCTCTCTCTTCCACCCTCTCTCCCTCCCACCCTCTCTCTCTACCACTGTCTCTCTCTCTGTCTTTATATCTCTCTCTCTCTCCTCATCTCTCTCTAAATCTCTCGCTCTCTCTATATCTCTCTGTCTCTCTCTCTACCTCTTCCTCTCTCCATCTCCCCCCCCCCTCTCTCTCTCTCTCTCCATCTCCCCCTCTCTACCAATCTGTGTCTCTCTCTCTCTACCTTTGTATATCTCTCACTACCTCTCCATCTCTCTCCATCTCTCTCTCTCTACCTCTTTATCTCTCTCTACCTCTCTCTACCTCTGTCTCTCTCTCTCTCTGCTTCTCTCTCTGTCTACCTCCCCACCTCTCTCTCTCTCTCTCTTCACACATTACAGTTACATACATCATTGACATGAACTTATCTAAAGTCAATGATACGTCCACTCATCCTCTTTTCTCCGCCATTGATCCGGGAGAACAGGCTGTCCATGTGGTACGTTTTATCCCCATGCTTACTGCCTCCTATGTAAACAACATCATCCTGGGTCTCCCCACCAATATCTACATCCTGTGGCTGATACTGACTGGAGCGGGAGGGACGATGGCCTCAGAGTTCTTCACTCTCAACCTGACTGTGTCTGAGGTCCTCTTCTGTCTCTTTAATGCCGTACACATAGCTGACAGATACGTCCAGTCTGATTTTGTCAACAAAGCTTCTCATTTTTCTTTCGGGTTAATTTTCTCTGGTCGTCCCCTGTTCCAGTGCTGTATCTGTGTAGAGCGCTACCTGGCGGTGGTCCATCCTGTGGTCTTCCTGAAGTACAAACCCCTGAGATACAGGGTGGGGTGTTGTAGTGTTGTCTGGCTGATGGTTCTTGGGTCTTGCTGTCTATTTGTATTTGAGAATTTTACACAAGTGTCATTCAACTTTGTCCTTTTCCAGTCACTGATCTATTATTTGCTTATGTCATTCTGCTGCCTCTCAGTTCTCTGGGCTCTGAAACGTCCAGGGCCAGGGGATGGGGACAGGGAAGGGACAAACAGCATTAAGATGAAGGCCTTTAAGATCATTTTGATTATCCTGGTGTACGCTGCAGTGTCTCAACTCCCAATAGTACTGGTGATATCTACTAAAAGTTCCATTCCATTAATGGACTTTTCTTCAGGCTTGTCCATATCTTTCTGCATCGTTGTGATCTCTGGGTTTGTGCAGCCCCTCCTCTACCTGCACAAGGTTAGGAAGCTTCCCTGTGTCAGAGGTCTCTAAGACAAAAAGTAAAATCTCTTCAAGCCATTAATGCTTTAAAAATGTACAATATGTCATTATATTTATGTTCTATGTTCTTTTCATATTAATTTGTGAATTATATATGTATGATTATCTTCTATATTGATTCATTGTTTTCCAATGCCTAATGTTTGAATGTATTTGCAATAATCAGTAGCTTAGAAAGTGATGGTTTGATTTCCCCCCCTGTAGGTCTTGTTTTGATAATATTGCCTCTGCAGTTTATATACACACGTAGTGTTAACCAGCTAGAGAAAATCTCAAATCATCCACGTGGCAAAATGACTGTCATATACAGGCCGATATTCAAACCGATCGCACTTGTAGACAAAGCAGCTTTTAAAGGCAACGGAACCACGTTCACATGATGACATTCAAGGTAAACGCTGCACATGTCGGCTCAACTGGAGATGACCTTTACATTTCACTAGCGTTACAGTTTCACATTGAAATCTGGACATAAATGAATTGTTTGTAAATTGAGCTGGTGTCATTCTGTTTTAATATAAGCGTGATGTTTTATTGGCAGAGAGACAGACCATTCTGCTGGCTAATGCAGAAACAGACTGGCACCAAACATTTACATGTGTTTTCTCTTGAAATGATGGATGATGATTGTGCTTGAAAGGTACGATGTAAATATTGTTGTTTTAATGAGATTAAATACATACTTAATAAGATGCTCCATGTCTGTCTTCTTTAAACATACAAATAAAGGATATGTCTGTATATTTATAATAAATAATAGCACTAATTACAAGAACAAATAAAATAATAATATTTCAATATACAGTATTATCCTTAAAGTCAATGATCAGTTCCCTCTATTGTGGTTAATTCAATTGCATTCAATGACATAGAATACTTCTGCACTGACCACCATATTGTTTCACTGTGGTCTGGAGTTATTCCTGAACTTTGAACCTGACCTGGTCTGGGAAAACTGAGGGCCCTATTAATCCAGAACACATTCTACACAGCACAGCATATTCTCTTCAACCATACTAAACATCACTTAGTGTTGTCCTAACCAGTGGAAAACATTTGCATGTCAGGTGTGGTCCATTAAGTGAGGTGATGGGCAGCATCAGTTTACAGACAGGAGCAACACAGGTGTTTTAGTGGTGGTGTAAACCTGATCCTAAGCTCGATCTTAAGACTGATACACCTAAAGTAGACATCTCCTCTGCCGGCTCAATGGCCACAACTGGTGGCAAGGACAAACTGTGGGAACTACGATCTCTGGTTGACAGGACTCACTGTCCCAGTCAGGATTAAAGGTTGAGACAGGGACAGGAGTCGATACTAAATAGGAGGACTCACTGTCTCAGTAAGGATTAAAGGTGGAGAAGGGACAGGAGTCGATACTAAATAGGAGGACTCACTGTCTCAGTCAGGATTAAAGGTGGAGAAGGGACAGGAGGCGGTACTAAATAGGAGGACTCACTGTCTCAGTAAGGATTAAAGGTGGAGAAGGGACAGGAGTCGATACTAAATAAGAGGACTCACTGTCTCAGTCAGGATTAAAGGTTGAGAAGGGACAGGAGTCGATACTACATAGGAGGACTCACTGTCTCAGTAAGGATTAAAGGTGGAGAAGGGACAGAAGTCGATACTAAATAAGAGGACTCACTGTCTCAGTAAGGATTAAAGGTTGAGAAGGGACAGGGGTCGATACTAAACAGGAGGACTCACTGTCTCAGTCAGGATTAAAGGTTGAGAAGGGACAGGGGTCGATTACTAAACAGGAGGACTCACTGTCTCAGTCAGGATTAAAGGTTGAGAAGGACTGGGGTCGATACTAAACAGGAGGAGTGGTTCTCAATCAGAGGCAGGTGTTTATCGTTGTCTCTGATTGGGAACCATATTTAGGCAGCCATATTCTTTGAGTGTTTCATGGGTGATTGTTCCTGTCTGTGTTTGTTTGCACCAGATAGGCTCAGTCACTTTGGTTTTTATTTTTTCCTTGTTTTGGAAGAGAAGAGAACGTGAGCCGGGTGCGCCATTCTCCTTGCGGAGATGGTGCTAAATCCATCAACACGGTCGGTCCCTGGGATTGGGCTGGCCAACACGATTCGGTTTGCTTGGAAGGAAAAGGAGTTGGAGCCTTTAGGACGGGAAACTTTTGGAAGGACTATATTGATGGGGATTCTAAAGCTGACGGTGAAGGACGTGTTTTGTTTCCAAGGCAACTCGTTGGAGGGAGCATACGACGTGGCACTATATACAGAGGAGAAACACGATGATGTCCTGAGAAGGGCAAGAGCAGTGGGAGGTGAGAGGCCGATGAGCCACTATAAAATAACAAGCCTGGCGAGGAACAACTTTAGGGTTGTAACTGTCAACATATACAACCCATACGTTAAGGACGAAGAGGTGAGGGCCTTTCTGGGGAGATACATGGATAACGTCTCCTCAGCAAGGCACCTCAAAGACTCCCTTGGGTTTTGGAATGGGAGGAGAGGCTTCCAGGCCCTCTTCAGGGAGGACCCAAAGGGACATGGTGGCTACCTCCATCCTCCTGCTATGTTCTCCCTGGGGGCTGACAGGTTGACGTTGTTTTATGCACGTCAGCCTCCATTTTGCAGGCGCTGTATGGCCTATGGCCACATCTTCGCCTCGTGCAGCGCAAGAAAATGCAGATTTTGTGGATCTGGGGAGCACGAGGCGAAGGATTGTGACGAGCCTAAGGCGTGCCACGGGTGTGGCTCGTTACCACACCTGTGGCGGTGGTGCCCGGCTCGTCAGAGGACATACGCGTCTGTGGCTGGGGGGGAGCAGGAGCGGGGGATGGGGGAAGAAGAGGAGGGGAAGGAAGAATGCCTCATGACCAGAGTACAGGTCCAGAGGGGAGGGTCGCAAGGAAGGAGGAGGAGCAAGAAGGGGCGGATGGAAGAGAGAAGGAAACAGAAGGCACGGGAGTGGGAGAACCAGGAAAAGCGTCGGAAGAAGGCAACCGAGTGGAGGAGCATGAGAGAGAAGATAGCAAGGGAGGAGTGGTGGAGAAGGAGACGGTGGAAGAGCAAGTGGAGTGGGGGGAAAGTGCCCTGGTGGAAGAGATGAGGGGTATGGTGGAGGAACTGGCGGGGGGAGGGTGGTATCTCTCCACTGCCGCCATCACCAAAGAAGAGAATGAAGAGGAGGGTGCGATTGGCCGACAGTGAGAGGGAGGGGATGGTCAAGAGAGTGATGGGGGTGGGAGAAACCTCTGGGTTGCTGCTGGTTTCCCCAGGCCCTCAACTTCTGTTGGGTGGGGACACACCTAACAAGACTCAGGAGTGGGTACAGGAGGAGGTGGGGAGTTTTTTGTTTGGGGACTCAGCCTCTCCTACTTTTTTCCAAACCAGCTGCAGCACTGGGGAGGGGGAGGAGTGTGGGGGTAGACCCAGGGTGCAGGGCACCCCGGAGCCAAACACTATTCCTGCATCCTGGGTTGGTGAGATGGAGGAAGAGGGGGGGATGCCGGGAGTACGGATGGTGTTTTCACAGGTAGATATGGAGCAGGGGAGCATCGGGTGAGTCTCCTGTTTTTGTTTTTTTCTGTCTGGGTTTAGAATTTGAGTGTATTACATGTTTTTATTTGATTCTTTCATGGTCTAATTTTACTTTTGTTAGTTTAAATGTAAGGGGTTTAAGGGATTTTGTTAAGAGGAGGGCGGTTTTTAGTTATTTGGAGGGTGTGGGGTTTGATTTTTGTTTTTTACAGGAGGTTCACCTGAGGGATGGAGGGGATGTTAGTAGATTTAAGAGGGAGTGGGACAAGGGGGAGTCGGTTTGGGCTATTGGGGGGGTGCACTCAACGGGGGTAGGGATTTTGTGTGGGCACAGGGAGGTAAAAGTGGAGGGTTCTTTTGTGGTGATGCAGGGGAGGGTTATAGGGGTGGATGTCACGATAAGGGATTGTACATTTAGATTAGTGGTGGTGTATGGGCCACAGGTGGTGGCAGACAGGAGGGAGATGGTGGACTGTCTGACGCCCCTGTGTGTCACAAATAGGAAATTAGTGATAGGGGGGGATTTTAATACAGATTTAGGAATAGGGGGGATAGCAGTGCAGGCGCCATCACAGGGCTAATGGCTTGCCATGGTCTGGTTGATGGTGGCCTGCACACTACTCCGAAAATGGCCGGTCCTACATGGCGCAACTCCAGGGGGGTTGAGCGGAGGCTTGACTATATTTTTGTACCCAGGTCTTTGGGTAAGTTGTCTGGGCGGCTGTTGCCTGTTTCTTTTCGGATCACGACGGGGTGCTCCTGCAGGTGGGGTCGCCAGTCTGCCTCTTTGGTAGGGGGTACTGGAAGTTAGATTGGGATGTGCTGGAGGAGCAGGCATTTGTTGACGGGTTTTTTGGTTTCTTTTGGAGGCTTGAAGGCCTCCGGTCCATGTGCGAGGGGGTGTTAGAGTGGTGGGAATTAGTTAAGGTGAGGATTAGGGCTTTTATAATAGGGTATTGCAAGAGGAAAAAAAGGGAGGAGAGGAGGGAGGTGGATCGTATCCAAAGGTTAATTGAACTCGAGTACGAGGCAGGCAACCTCGGCGGGTCGTTTGACTGGGAGAGATCCGCAACCCTAAAGGCGCAGCTCAGGGAGTTGCAGGAGCGGAAGGCTCAAGCTTTCCTGGAGCGTGCGCATAGTGGCTTTCTAGAACACAATGAGACTTGTTCTGCTATGTTCTTTAAGTCGGTTAGGGCCAGACAGAGTAGGAAGGTAATGCATGGTGTTAGGGAAGAAAATGGTAGTATAGTTAGAGAACCAGAGGATATGGTCAGGGTGACAACTGATCACTTCCAAGGTTTATTTAAGGAAAGGGAAATAGATGTAGAGCAGGGAAATGTACGAAGGGCTATATAAATACATTTGAATTGATTTGATTTGATTCAGAGTGTTAGGTCGATTAGGATTTGGGGAGAAGTTCATAGGATGGATTCGTACATTATATGTCGGAACAGGGTGCCGAGTTAGTGTAAATAGTCACTTGGGTGACGTTTTTGACCTCTCGTCTGGGGTCAGGCAGGGGTGCCCACTCTCGGCTCTCCTCTTCGTTCTGTACATGGAGCCTCTGGGGGCTGCCATTAGGGCAGACACAGGGGTGGAAGGCTTGTTGATCCCTGGAAGTGGTGGGGTGCGTGTTAAGATGACGCAGTACGCCGAAGACACTTCCTTGCTGCTGTGCAAGGACTCGTGCCTGACAAGGTCCCTTGCCATCTTTGGGGATTTCACCCGAGCGTCGGGAGCAGTTCTGAACCATGCAAAGTCTTCCGTCAAGTTTTTCGGAAGATGGCACGGTAGAACGGATGTGCCCGGTGGGTTATCTCTCTGTGAGGGGGCCCTGAGGATTCTCGGGGTCCATTTTGAGACCTCCGGCTCAGCGACGCTAAACTGGAACTTGCATATCGCAGTAGTAAAGAGGAAGCTAGCAATGTGGAAGGCTAGGTATTTGTCTATGTCTAAATAATGTTTGTTCATTAGGAAGGGGTTATATGGCATGGACCTAGGAAGAAAGGAATGTATGTGGGGGTAGAAAGAGAACGGAGGGGAGCATTAACCTATGTTTGAACCGACCTGGCTGTAAATCTGGGGAGATCAGATAGGACAGGGAGAGTCCCTCCAGAGCTCTAGTATCTTGGGGAGCCTGGAACTGTCAGCTGAGTGGTTATAAACTGTGGTGAGACTCATGAGAAAATCCCTATGTTGGTGTGTATGTATATGCGTAGGTTAGGATGGTATAAGAGGAATGTATTTTGTGTAAACTTGAGAGCTCTTGCAAATAAATCTGGATCTGATCAATTGTGAGCTGGGAATTCTGTCTGTTTTATTTAAGACCAAAACTTTACAACCTCTGGGTATCAGACAGAAAAACATAAATTGGAATCTATGAACATTGATGACAAGATTACTTAACAGTATGAACCAGCATTCAGTTCTTGATGGACACAGACTTTCCAGGAGAGAGAAGAGCTCCATCAGTCAAGGTTTGAAATAGTTATTTTCCTCTTCAAAATCAGAATTGTTTCTGAAGAATAATTATTCAGTTCACTTCTGATGTTTACCTTTTGTTTTCAGTACAAGTTCTGGATAATTGACGTCTCTCTCTCTGTCTGTCTCTCTCTGTCTTTCTCTCTTTCTCTCTCTCTGTCTTTCTCTCTGTCGCTCTGTCTCTCTCATTCTCTCTTTTTCTTCCTTCCACAGTGATCCTTGGGATATCAAAGCTGGTACTTCCAAACTGAGCATGGAACAAAAAAAAAGATGAACTCTTCCAACCATTCCTCTGTCCTCTATGTGGCTGTGTGGAGTACGCTTCCTCTATCCTCTATCTTCCCACGTCCTGTGGCTGAAGCGAGTGGACGATGGCCTCAGAGATCTTCTCTCTCAACCTGGCTGTATCTGAGATCCTCTACTGCCTGTGTTCTGTCTTCTTCGTTGTCTACATGCACCTCCCTATTCCCCCTCTCCTAGTCTCTCTGGTCGAACCCTGTTCCAGTGCTGTATCTGCACCTCCCTATTCCCTCTCTCCTAGTCTCTCCTCTGGTCGGACCCTGTTCCAGTGCTGTATCTGCTCCTCCCTATTCCCTCTCTCCTAGTCTCTCCTCTGGTCGGACCCTGTTCCAGTGCTGCATCTGCACCTCCCTATTCCCCCTCTCCTAGTCTCTCCTCTGGTTGGACCCTGTTCCAGTGCTGTATCTGCACCTCCCTATTCCCTCTCTCCTAGTCTCTCCTCTGGTTGGACCCTGTTCCAGTGCTGTATCTGCACCTCCCTATTCCCTCTCTCCTAGTCTCTCTGGTCGGACCCTGTTCCAGTGCTGTATCTGCACCTCCCTATTCCCCCTCTCCTAGTCTCTCCTCTGGTCGGTCCCTGTTCCAGTGCTGTATCTGCACCTCCCTATTCCCTCTCTCCTAGTCTCTCCTCTGGTCGGCCCTGTTCCAGTGCTGTATCTGCACCTCCCTATTCCCTCTCTCCTAGTCTCTCCTCTGGTCGGAACCTGTTCCAGTGCTGTATCTGCACCTCCCTATTCCCTCTCTCCTAGTCTCTCCTCTGATCGGACCCTGTTCCAGTGCTGTATCTGCACCTCCCTATTCCCTCTCTCCTCTTCTCTCTGGTTGGACCCTGTTCCAGTGCTGTATCTGCACCTCCCTATTCCCTCTCTCCTAGTCTCTCCTCTGGTTGGACCCTGTTCCAGTGCTGTATCTGCACCTCCCTATTCCCTCTCTCCTAGTCTCTCCTCTGGTCGGACCCTGTTCCAGTGCTGTATCTGCACCTCCCTATTCCCTCTCTCCTAGTCTCTCCTCTGGTTGGACCCTGTTCCAGTGCTGTATCTGCACCTCCCTATTCCCCCTCTCCTAGTCTCTCCTCTGGTTGGACCCTGTTCCAGTGCTGTATCTGCACCTCCCTATTCCCTCTCTCCTAGTCTCTCCTCTGGTTGGACCCTGTTCCAGTGCTGTATCTGCACCTCCCTATTCCCCCTCTCCTAGTCTCTCCTCTGGTTGGACCCTGTTCCAGTGCTGTATCTGCACCTCCCTATTCCCCCTCTCCTAGTCTCTCCTCTGGTTGGACCCTGTTCCAGTGCTGTATCTGCACCTCCCTATTCCCTCTCTCCTAGTCTCTCCTCTGGTTGGACCCTGTTCCAGTGCTGTATCTGCACCTCCCTATTCCCTCTCTCCTAGTCTCTCCTCTGGTTGGACCCTGTTCCAGTGCTGTATCTGCACCTCCCTATTCCCTCTCTCCTAGTCTCTCCTCTGATTGGACCCTGTTCCAGTGCTGTATCTGCACCTCCCTATTCCCTCTCTCCTAGTCTCTCCTCTGGTTGGACCCTGTTCCAGTGCTGTATCTGCACCTCCCTATTCCCCCTCTCCTAGTCTCTCCTCTGGTTGGACCCTGTTCCAGTGCTGTATCTGCACCTCCCTATTCCCCCTCTCCTAGTCTCTCCTCTGGTTGGACCCTGTTCCAGTGCTGTATCTGCACCTCCCTATTCCCTCTCTCCTAGTCTCTCCTCTGGTTGGACCCTGTTCCAGTGCTGTATCTGCACCTCCCTATTCCCCCTCTCCTAGTCTCTCCTCTGGTTGGACCCTGTTCCAGTGCTGTATCTGCACCTCCCTATTCCCCCTCTCCTAGTCTCTCCTCTGGTTGGACCCTGTTCCAGTGCTGTATCTGCACCTCCCTATTCCCTCTCTCCTAGTCTCTCCTCTGGTTGGACCCTGTTCCAGTGCTGTATCTGCACCTCCCTATTCCCTCTCTCCTAGTCTCTCCTCTGATTGGACCCTGTTCCAGTGCTGTATCTGCACCTCCCTATTCCCTCTCTCCTAGTCTCTCCTCTGGTTGGACCCTGTTCCAGTGCTGTATCTGCACCTCCCTATTCCCCCTCTCCTAGTCTCTCTGGTCGGACCCTGTTCCAGTGCTGTATCTGTTTTAAACACTACCTGGCGGTGGTCTATCCTGATCCATCCAGATACAAGGAGGCATGTTCTGGGTTAGTCTGGTTCTGTCAAAGAGCCTAAATGTTATTTTTTATGCACCTGTGGGTGGAATTCTGGTCTTATTTTAATTGACGTTATTCTGCTGCCTCTGTTTTCAGGGCCGCCCATGCATGGCACAACAAATCAGGTGAGAAGCACTTTTTTTAGAACAGCTCAATGCGCAACGAACCATTGGACACGGGGAGGAGAGGAGACAGCAGAGAATGGTACAACACCAGACACAAACAAGTAAAATAGTCAGCCATTCCCAAAAACCATATTGAACCATCAGAAGTCTCCCTCCTGCATCGTGGTCTGTCTTTTGTTCCAATTAATGACTTTCAGACATTTTTCAGAAAAATCTGATTACGGGAGTGATGGTTTGACTTCCCCTCCTGTAGATTTTGTTTTGTTCATTTTTATTAACTTTTATTTAACCAGGGAAAACACATTGAGGCCTAGTCTCATTTGCAAATGTGCCCTAAGAATAATACAGATATTTAAACTCAAAACAAATATTATATAAACAATCAAATAAAACAAACACATGTATCAATATAAACATCCCTTGAGTTTCTCCTAAACTGACCCAGAGACAACAACACATTGGAGATTATTCCACATGACAGGGGCCTGGTAGGAAAATGCAGATTTACACAACTCTGTGGATACACGTGGAGTCTCCATCATTAACCAACCCTGTCATTGTTGTAATCAGAGTTTCTATATTTCAACAATGATGTTAAGTTAAGTAAATTGGTAGTTTATTGAGTAAGGCTTTATAAACAAAAACAGAATAATGAAGAGACCTACAGTTGAAGTTGGATGTTTACATACACCTTAGCTAAAAACATTTAAACTCAGTTTTTCACAATTCCTGACATTTAATCCTAGTAAAAATGACCTGTCTCAGGTCAGTAAGTATCACCACTTTATTTTAAGAATGTGAAATGTCAGAATAATAGTAGAGAGAATTAATTATTTCAGCTTTTATTACTTTCATCACATTCCCAGTGGGATAGAAGTTTACATACACTCAATTAGTATTTGGTAGCATTGCCTTTAAATTGTTTAATAAGTTGGGTGGATTTTGGCCCATTCCTCCTGACAGAGCTGGTGTAAATGAGTCAGGTTTGTAGGCCTCCTTGCTCGCACACGCTTTTTCAGTTCTGCCCACAAATTTTCTATAGGATTGAGGTCTTTGTGATGGCCACTCCAATACCTTGACTTTGTTGTCCTTAAGCCCTTTTGCCCCAACTTTGGAAGTGTGCTTGGGGTCATTGTCCATTTGGAAGACCCATTTGCGACCAAGCTTTAACTTCCTGACTGATGTCATGAGATGTTGTTTTAATATATCCACATAATTATCCTCCCTCATGAAGCCATCTATTTTGTGAAGTACACCAGCCCCTCTTGCAGCAAAGCACCCCCACAACATGATGCTGTCACCCCCATGCTTCACAGTTGGGATGGTGTTCTTCGGCTTGCAAGCCTCCCCCTTTTTCCTCCAAACATAATGATGGTCATTATGGCCAAACAGTTATATTTTTGTTTCATCAGACCAGAGGACATTTCTCCAAAAGTACGATCTTTGTTCCCATGTGCGTAGTCTGGCTTTTTTCTGGCAGTTTTTGGAGCAGTGGTTTCTTCCTTGCTGAGCGGCCTTTCCTCCAGCATCTTCACAAGGTCCTTTGCTGTTGTTCTGGTATTGATTTGTACTTTTCCTACCAAAGTACGTTCATCTCTAGGAGACAGGACGTGTCTCCTTCCTGAGCGGTATGATGACGGCGTGGTCCCATGGTGTTTATACTTGCGTACTATTGTTTGTACAGATGAACGTGGTACCTTCAGGCGTTTGTAAATTTCTCCAAAGGATGAACCAGACTTGTGGAGGTGTAAATTATTTGCTGATGTCTTGGCTGATTTCTTTTGATTTTCCCATAATGTCAAGCAAAGAGGCACCGAGTTTGAAGGTAGGCCTTGAAATACATGCATAGGTACACCTCCAATTGACTCAAATTATGTCAATTAGCCTATCAGAAGCTTCTAAAGCCATTACATCATTTTCTGGAATTTTCTAAGCTATTTAATGGCACAGTCAACTTAGTGTATGTAAACTTCTGACCCACTGGAATTGTGATACAGTGAATTATAAGTGAAATAATCTGTCTGTAGACAATTGTTGGAAAAATTACTTGTATCATGCCAAAGTAGATGTCCTAAACAACTTGCCAAAACTACAGTTTGTTAACAAGAAATATGTGGAGTGGTTGAAAACCAATTTATAATGACTCCAATCTAAGTGTATGTAAACTTCCGACTTCAACTGTACGTGTTTATAGCGAGGTCCAACCAACTTGGTGATAAAGTATGTGTCAGCGTTGTGTGTATGTGTGGCAGGGAAGTCAGGCGCAGGAGAGTCATAATAGAGTGTCAATGGAGTCTTTTAATAAATGTCCACGTAACATGCTCCATAACACTAAACAGTACAGACATTAACAAACATGGGTACGAGGACCCGTCGCGCACCTATAAAACTACACTGACAATAAAACAATCTCTGACAAAGACATGAGGGGAAACAGGGTTAAATACTCAACAGGTAATGAATGGGATTGAAACCAGGTGTGTGGGAAGACAAGACAAAACCAATGGAAAATGAAAAATGGATCAATGATGGCTAGAAGACCGGTGACGTCGACCGCCGAGCACCGCACGAACAAGGAGAGGCAACGACTTCGGCAGAAGCCCAACTTAACTCTTCATTTCTTGACTAACTCGTCAACATGCTTTTTAAAACATACCTTTTCATCAATCCAGATGACCAGATAGTTATAGGCGGGGACACGATCAATAAGGGCACCATCTGAGGTACTTATGCCCAAATCATCAGTTACATTATTACATGATTAGGAAAATAACATGTACTTGGATTTACCAGCGTCTTGTACCAACTTCAAGTCAACTAAGGCTTTCTTCAAGGTAGTAAAAGCAGACTGAAGAGTCAGAGCCTGAGCTTCCGTAGGGGCAGTAGCATATACAACAGTGTCAACAGTGTTAATATTGGGTCTGCAGGTTATGTACACAGAGAGTGTAAACTAGCCAAATAGCTTCTCAAATTGTCCATATTTTGCAAGAAATTTGTGATATAGGCCGGGACTCAAACAAATGGCGCTTGTAGACAATGCAGCTTTTAAAGGTAATGGTACCACGTTCGTGGAGATGGTATTCAAGGGAAATGCTGCACATGCCGGCTCATTAAATGTCAAACATAGTAAAACATTGATTGAATCCCGGCATTAATGTACTTGTTGTAAATAGACCTAGTGTCATTCTGTTTAAACTTTAGCGTGATATTTGATTGGCAGAGTCGAAATAGACTGGCGCCAAACGTTTGCATGTGTTTCTCTTGAAATGATGAATGATTATTTTGCTTGAAAGTTACTATTGGTTGATGAGATTAAATACATACTTAACAATGATCTTCCTGTCTCTCTGTCTTCTTTAAAGAGGTTAATTAAAGGATATGTCTGTATATTTGTAATAAATAATAACAATAACTATAATAACAAATACAATTATATATATTATATTTTTCCATTAAATCAATGGTCAGTTCCAGCTATAATGGTGTCATGACATTTACATTGAAGTCTTCTGCCCTGACCACCATGTTGTGTAACTAGGACCTGGAGTTTATCCTGACTTTTTGACCCGACCTGGTTTGGAGAAACTCAGGGCCCTAACCATCCATAACACATTCTACACAGCACAGCATATGCTCTTCAACCATACTAAACATCACTTACTGTTGTCATAACCAGTGGAAAACATTTGCATGTCAGGTGTGTTCCATCTAGTGAGGTGATGGACAGAATTAGGTGTCTTGGTGGGGGTGGCTGAGGGTTTGGTTGTAGGGGAGGGGGTGTGTGTGCGTACGTACGTACTGGAGGGAGGGAGTCAGGGGGGAGCGAGGGAGCGGCGGAGGGCAGGAGAGAGCAAAAGTTACAGAGAGAGAGAGACGTGTCCTCTCTGTTTGGAGGGAGGTTAAAAAGGTTAAGTTAAGGTTCAAACTCTCATTCTGAATGGTTAAGGTGAGAGTTAAAGCTTGAGATATGAAATAAAAAGTGTCCCCTACTGATCACGAGTCATGGGATTACGCTCATAACCCCCAACCAAAGCGTACTTGATGGTATTGCGCTCCCTGTTGCCCCTAGTGGCCGGTTTAAAAGGCATTTCCCGACATCTTCAGGACATGGATAGGCATCCAATCTCCCTGTGGACACTGGACTGTATCAGGTGTATCAGGTGTCTCTGGGGAGGAGGTGACTGAATCGTTCCAAGAATGGATTGGCTTTTGGGTAATGTAATTTTGTAAAAATGCATAATTTCTTTCATCTCATTAGAACATTCCAAAATATGGGAAACACTTTTTTTCGAATCTCCAGAGAAAATGACTTTTAACGGGGACAATTAAAGTAACAGTGTTGACCGTTGAATGCACGCTTAAAAAATATATTTTGACTTGTTATTTTCCTACAATCTGACATTCCTCTTGTCAGTACTCTGGTCAACTTCTAAAATGGATACATGTACCATACATTTATTTATTTTATTTTAGTTCAACTTTATTTAACTAGGGCTCTAGTCAAAAGTAGTGCACTTTATAAGGAATAGGGTACCATTGTAGATACACTGTGGTCTACATCAGCAGGTTGAGATGACACGACAAGCAGGTGTGGCAGGGCAGGGCAGAGATTTGGATATTTAGTGTGAGGTCATCAGTTCCAGCACCTGTGACAGGCACAACCCACCACACCTCAGAGGACAGAGACGCTGAATCAATAGGCTACAGGTGAGTTAAATAGTTTCATTTGTATTTTAAAATTATAATAATCATTTTTCATTTTGAATTTCATTCATATGAACTGGTATAGATTGATGTGGCTTGTGAGCAAAACTATTGTAATATTAGCAATTTATACAAATATATCGACATATTTTGATATTTCGTCATGTTTACAAAGTGATCATCTCTATTGATTATATGATCTACAAAGGCTTGTAAGAGAGTATCTTTATTAATTTAGCTTCAGTAGGTTTTGTGTGTGTTTCATTGCACAGCTGCACACCTAGTTGATGGTACTCAGTGTTTTTAATACATTTTTCAACCAATGTAAAAAAGTAATCTGTCATTACCAGAATAATACTGTATCAACACCCTATTGCCTTGGGTACAGAATGATTATATGTGCATTTATAAGATGAGTAAACACTGCAATTACAGAGAGATAAATAGTTTACATGATCATGTTGCTTGTAAAAAATATCCTCCTCTGTTTCTGTACCTCTCTCTCCCTTTCTATCTCTCCCTGTCCCTCTCTCTTCCTCTCTGTTTCCCTCCTTCCCCCCTCTCTTCCTCTCTGTTTCCCTCCTTCCCCCCTCTCTCTTCCTCTTTGTTTCCCTCCTTCCCCTCTCTCTTCCTCTTTGTTTCCCTCCTTCCTCTCTCTTCCTCTTTGTTTCCCTCCTTCCCCTCTCTCTTCCTCTCTGTTTCTGTATCCCTCCCTCTCCCTCTCTCTTCCTCTCTGTTTCTGTATCCCTCCCTCTCCCTCTCTCTTCCTCTGTTTCTGTATCCCTCCCCCTCCCTCTCTCTTCCTCTCTGTTTCTGTATCCCTCCCCCTCCCTCTCTCTTCCTCTCTGTTTCTGTATCCCTCCCTCTCCCTCTCTCTTCCTCTCTGTTTCTGTATCCCTCCCCCTCCCTCTCTCTTCCTCTCTGTTTCTGTATCCCTCCCTCTCCCTCTCTCTTCCTCTGTTTCTGTATCCCTCCCCCTCCCTCTCTCTTCCTCTCTGTTTCTGTATCCCTCCCCCTCCCTCTCTCTTCCTCTGTTTCTGTTTCCCTCCCCCTCCCTCTCTCTTCCTCTCTGTTTCTGTATCCCTCCCCCTCCCTCTCTCTTCCTCTGTTTCTGTATCCCTCCCTCTCCCTCTCTCTTCCTCTCTGTTTCTGTATCCCTCCCCCTCCCTCTCTCTTCCTCTGTTCTGTTTCCCTCCCTCTCCCTCTCTCTTCCTCTCTGTTTCCCTCCTTCCCCCCATCCTCTCTTTCCTTTGCTCTGTTTTTTGATGTGTTTTCTTGTGGTTCTAACTAGACTGCACACCTAGTTGACAGGATTCAGCGTTTCACATGTTTTTCAAACAGGGTAAAAAAAAAAGTGTATTGACCAGAGTAATAACTAACATCCAATTAGACTGGTAACAGAATGATTAGATGTACAAATATAATAAGAATAAAGACTGATATTATAGCTAGAGAAATACTTTGCATGAACCTGTTGTTTATATAACAATCCTCTCTCTCTCTCTCTCTCTCTCTCTCTCTCTCTCTCTCTCTCTCTCTCTCTCTCTCTCTTCATCTCTCTCTCTCTCTTTAGCTCTTCCCTTTACAGATCTCAATAACTTTCTCACATTACAGTTCCATGCATCGTTGAGATGAACTTGACTAAAGTCAATGATACGCCCACATCTCCTCCTATCTTCATCATTGATCCTGGTATAAAGCCTTTCCTTGCAGCATACTTATTCCCCTTTCTTACTGCTTCCTTTTCAATCAACATCATCCTGGGTCTCCCCACCAATATCTACATCCTGTGGCTGATACTGACCGGAGCTGGAGGGACAATGGCCTCAGAGTTCTTCTCTCTCAACCTGACCGTGTCTGAGATCATCTTCTGCCTCTTTAACTCTGTCAGCATGGCTGAACTCTACACCCAGTCTGATTTTATCGCAAAAGTTGCTCTTTTTTCCTATGGGTTTGTTTTCACTGGCCGTCCCCTGTTCCAGTGCTGCATCTGTGTGGAGCGCTACCTGGCGGTGGTCCACCCTGTGGTCTTCCTGAAGTACAAACCCCTGAGATACAGGGTGGGGTGTTGTAGTGTTGTCTGGCTGATGGTTCTTGTGTCCTGCTGTCTATACTTGTTTTCTAGCTATACACCAGTGTTATTCTACTCTATATTTATCCAATCACTGATCCATTTTTCTCTGATGTCATTCTGCTGCCTCTCAGTTCTATGGGCTCTGAAACGTCCAGGGCCGGGAGATGGGGACAGGGAGGGGACAAACAGCATTAAGATGAAGGCCTTTAAGATAATTTTGATTATCCTGGTGTATGCTACAGTGTCTCAACTCCCAATGGCATTGATGGCTCAGACTATAAGTTACATTCACTACATTAACTTTTTTACAGGCATGTCTATTTGTTTTTGCATTGTTATAATCTCTGGGTTTGTGCAGCCCTTCCTCTACCTCCACATGGTTGGGAAACTACCCTGCATCAGAAGTCTCTAAAACATGAAGTTCAATCTCTTCAAACATTAGTGCTTTAGAAAATGTACAATATGTCATTATATTTATGTTCTATGTTTTTTCGTATTCATTTGTGATGGTTTTCCAATGCATGATGTTTGAATCTATTTCCAACGTAATCAGTAGACTAGAAAGTGATGGTTTGATTCCCCGCCCTGTTGATTTTGTTTGGTAATATTGAGTCTGTAGTTTATATACTCACATGGACTGTAAACCAGCACAAGCACTTCTCAAATCATCCATTTTTAGCAAAAAAATGTGGATATATAGGCCGGGATTCAATTCGATCTCACTTATAGACAATGCAGCTTTTGAATTCAAAGGTACTGCGTTCGGGGAGATGACATTGAAGGTAATCGCTGCACATCGGCTCAATTTGAAACTTCCAATGTCAAGCGCATTATAGCGTGGTTTGCATTGAATCCCGGCTATAATGTACTTGTAAAAAGGCCTGGTGTCTTTCTGTTTCAACTTTAGCGTGATATTCATTGGAAGAGATCATTCAGTTGACTAAGGCAGAAACAGACTGGCACCAAACATGTGTTTTCTCTTGAAATGATAGATGATGATTGTGCTTGAAAGTTACAATGTAGATATTTTTGGGGATGATGAGATTAAATAAATACTTATTAAGGATCTCCCTGACTGTCTGTCGTCTTTAAAGATGATACACAAAGGATATGTCTGAGTGTTTATGTGGGAAAATACTTGATTTTTTACAATGTATAGAAATAATGCATTGTAATAACATTGTGCAGGTTCCTGCAAGACATTGTGTAGTTTCACACACTACAAAGGGTAAATAGTGTGAGAAAAGTGAGAGACAGGTAGACAGGCAGAGAGACAGACAGGTTCTTGGTGCTATGTTGAAACAGCAGGCCCAGGGAGGAGGAAGACACACAGCAAACCTTTTTGTTTAATTTTGACTTGTTTTCACCTAAACACATACTTTTCCACACTTTTAATACATTCATGTCCATTGGACCGGAACACCACATAAGTAATATAAATGTGTAGGTTGGTGCATAGTGTGCATTCAATGAAAATGTGTTCTTTTACATGTTCTTCGCCGAAAAGGCCAATGAGTCTCATGTTGAAAAAATTCTTAATTGTTATTTTAGTAAACATTTAAAATGGGTCCCACAGACCCACACAAGGGTTCAATTATCTTCATACTACAGAGAAGGAAAGGGGGATCTTTTCTTCCACCAATAAACATCAGTGATATGAATTCTCACTAATAGATCATGGTATAGAATTCTCACTTGCTATCTCTCTCCATCTTCACCCCTGATCCATGATCCATCCATGACTTCTGAACTTCATTGATTAGCTATCTGCTTGCCTTTCTTGATTTATTTACTTTTCTTTGATTTCCTGATGTAAACGTATTCAGCATTTAGCTGCCATGCATACTGAAATTAAACTAAAGTCATCTTTCATTCTCTCCAGTCCTTCCTCTGAAGATATTAATACCCAGGTGGAAATGCCTCCTCCTTTTCCTCTGAAAACGCTGGGATTTCCGTGCCAGTAACCTTCCTGTTTAAGTATCCATCAGCATGGTCTACTTTGTGCTCTGCGTACCCATCTTCCTGTTTAAGTATCCATCAGCATGGTCTACTTTGTGCTCGGCGTACCCATCTTCCTGTTTAAGTATCCATCAGCATGGTCTACTTTGTGCTCGGCGTACCCATCTTCCTGTTTAAGTATCCATCAGCATGGTCTACTTTGTGCTCGGCGTACCCATCTTCCTGTTTAAGTATCCATCAGCATGGTCTACTTTGTGCTCGGCGTACCCATCTTCGCATACGACATGGGGCTTGACCGCTACTGTCAACTCTTTGTCACTGAGATCTTAATTTTAAACATGCCTGCCACCGAGCTCATCTTCTGCCTGTGATTTCTGGTCGTAACCACTGTCCACTTCTCTTCTCTGACCTTCAACACTAGGTAGAAACCATCGTCTTCCCTTATGCCGTTGTCTTACTACAGCCGCCCCCTGTTCTACTGCTGTATGTGTTTTGAGTGCTTCCTAGCGGTAGTCCACCCTGTGGTCTTCCAGAAGTTCAAATCCATGAGGTACACGGTGGGGTCAGTGACAATGGTCCAAAGAGATGTAGCAGCGTTCAACTGTTTTTACACTTACCTCCCTGAGTTCCTGTTTCTGGATACAACATCGTCTTGGTGATAGTTGATCTGTTCTGCAACCTTTCCATCCTCCCCATCTTGAAGCACCCCGAGTCGGGGCAGGGAGAGATGGAGAGAAGAGGAGGCAGAAGGGGAGGAGGAGAGTGGACTCAGCGGAAGAATGTGCCAGCTCCCATTCATCATCATGTACTTTCCCAGGGCTCCGGGGTGACGTTTCCATCTCGCACTACGTGAAGTTTCCTCTAGGTACAGATCTAGGATCAGCTTCCACCCCCCCAATCATACCCTTAACCGTTATTGGGGAAGGTGCTAAACTGACCCAAGGTTAGTGTTTAGGAGAAACTTTAACCTCCTGCCACAGCAGTCTAGATCAGAGCTGTTCAATGTCTGTCCTGGAAGGACTAAACACTTCTGGTTTTCATCCTCTCCTTCTAATCAGGTACTATTTCAGTCCTGGGACACCAGTTGAGTGCAATTACCTTTCAGTCTTCCAGGACCAGAATTGAACAGCCCTGGTCTAGAGCAAAATAGTCCAAATAGTATTTGAACCCAGGTCTGTTGAGTCTAAACCTGTGTCTAACCTCTAATCAGGGGCCCATCTAGAGCAGATAGAAACTGAAGATGTTCATCTTTAATCTTTGATTGTAAATCACTTCTGATCTGATTTTATCATCTTGTTTTATCCTCCTTATAAGAAAACAACCCCAATTGTTCATTTTGTTTCACAGTAGTTTGTTACCTAAAGGATTTCCCCTTTGTTACTGTTTCTCAAAACAAACTTTTTCTAACTGCTCATTTGTTATTTGGAGTGAAATGTGTTTTTAGTTTATTATTATTTTGTAGGTTTTTAAGAGGGTCTTGGCTGACCAAGTTGTCATATACCTGCTTTAAACCAAGAGTGCATCTTATTTGCCTATAAACTGACACTCCTCTTGTTGGTGCTTTGGTCGACGTCTGAAATGGCACCATATACCCTATATAGTGCACTTCTTTTGACCAGGGCCCATAGTGAATATGGTGCCATTTTGGATGCATTGTGGTCTAAATCACCACGTTCACGTGTCTCTCAGGTGTGGCAGAGCAGGACAGGGTTGGCAGAGATTTTGTATATGCAGTAGTAGCTCCAGCACCACAGACACAACCACACCACACAATAGGAGAGAGGGACACTGCATCAATACAGGTTAGCAAAACCTTTGTTTTTATCAGTTTATGGAGCTTTTGGCCAAATACATTAGATGTGAAATATGTGAAAATATTGGCAATCTATGCAGATTTATTGACACATTTGATATTTCGTCATGTTTACAAAGTGACCATCTCTATTGCATATATTACCTACAAAGGATTGTAAGAGGTTATCTTTCTTAATTTAGCTCCATCAGGTTTTTTGCTGTCTATGGTACTCAGCATTTTACATTTATTTTTCAACCAGCAGAATGAATTAACTTAACACCCTATTGGTCAAAAAACTTCTGAACAGCTTCTACCCCCAAGCCATAAGACTGCTTAAGAGCTAATCAAATGGCTACCCGACTCGCTACTGTTATTTTATTGTTGCTCTTTATTATTTGTTATTTCTATTTTTCACCAACAAAAAAATTAATAAAAAAAAATTTTAGTAACTAGTTTTTAGCACTTATTTTTCTTAAAACTGCATTGTGGTTATTAAGGGCTAGTAAGGCTTGCTTTCTTGAGTAGGCATTTCAATGTAAGCTCTACACCTGTTG
>NW_022263076.1:0-85682 GCF_002021735.2 Oncorhynchus kisutch
GGGGTGGTAGATGTCTAGTCTACTTTATGGCTCTATCTGATAGTGGTAGTGGGTGGTAGATGTCTAGTCCTATTTATGGCTCTAATCTGATAGTGGTAGTGGGTGGTAGATGTCTAGTCTACTTTATGGCTCTAATCTGATAGTGGTAGTGGGGTGTAGATGTCTAGTCTCCATTATGCTCTAATCTGATAGTGGTAGTGGGGTGGTAGATGTCTAGTCTACTTTATGGCTCTAATCTGATAGTAGTGGTATTATGTCTAGTCTCCTTTATGGCTCTAATCTGATAGTGGTAGAGTGGTGGTAGATGTCTAGTCTACTTTATAGCTCTAATCTGATAGTGGTAGTGGGGTGGTAGATGTCTAGTCTACTTTATGGCTCTAATCTGATAGTGGTAGTAGTGGTGTAGGTCTAGTCTCCTTTATGGCTCTAATCTGATAATGGTAGTGGGGTGGTAGATGTCTAGTCTACTTATGGCTCTAAATCTTCTGATAGTGGGTAGTGGGGGGTGGTAGATGTCTAGTCTACTTTATGGCTCTAATCTGATAGTGGTAGTGGGTGGTAGATGTCTCTAGTCTCCTTTATGTTCTAATCTGATAGTGGTAGTGGGTGGTAGATGTCTAGTCTACTTTATGGCTCTAATCTGATAATGGTAGCGGGGTGGTAGATGTCTAGTCTACTTTATGGCTCTAATCTGATAGTGGTATGTCTAGTCTCCTTTATGGCTCTAATCTGATAGTGGTAGTAGTGGTGTTAGATGTCTAGTCTACTTTATAGCTCTAATCTGATAGTGGTAGTGGGGTGGTAGATTCTAGTCTACTTTATGGCTCTAATCTGATAGTAGTGGGATTTCTAGTCCCCTTTATGGCTCTAAACTGATAGTGGTATATTGTCTAGTCTCCATTATGGCTCTAATCTGATAGTGGTAGTGGGTGGTAGATGTCTAGTCTCCTTTATGGCTCTAATCTGATAGTGGTAGTGGTGGTGTTAGATGTCTAGTCTCCTTTATGGCTCTAATCTGATAGTGGTAGTAGTGGTTGTAGGTCTAGTCTCCTTTATGCTCTAATCTGATAATGGTAGTGGGGTGGTAGATGTCTAGTCTACTTTATGGCTCTAATCTGATAGTGGTAGTGGGGTGTAGATGTCTAGTCTCCTTTATGGCTCTAATCTGATAGTGGTAGTGGGTGGTAGATGTCTAGTCTCCTTTATGTCTCTAATCTGATAGTGGTAGTGGGGTGGTAGATGTCTAGTCTACTTTATGGCTCTAATCTGATAGTGGTAGTGGTGTTAGATGTAGTCCCTTTATGGCTCTAATCTGATAATGGTAGTGGGGTGGTAGATGTCTAGTCTACTTTATGGCTCTAATATGATAGTGGTATATGTCTAGTCTCCATTATGGCTCTAATCTGATAGTGGTAGTGGGTGGTAGATGTCTAGTCTCCTTTATGTCTCTAATCTGATAGTGGTAGTGGGGTGGTAGATGTCTAGTCTCCTTTATGGCTCTAATCTGATAGTGGTAGTAGTGGTGTTAGGTCTAGTCTCCTTTATGGCTCTAATCTGATAATGGTAGTGGGTGGTAGATGTCTAGTCTACTTTATGGCTCTAATCTGATAGTGGTAGTGGGGTGGTAGATGTCTAGTCTACTTTATGGCTCTAATCTGATAGTGGTAGTGGGTTGGTAGATGTCTAGTCTCCTTTATGGCTCTAATTGATAGTGGTAGTGGGTGGTAGATGTCTAGTCTACTTTATGGCTCTAATCTGATAATGGGTAGTGGGGTGGTAGATGTCTAGTCTACTTTATGGCTCTAATCTGATAGTGTAATGTCTAGTCTCCTTTATGGCTCTAATCTGATAGTGGTAGTAGTGGTGTTAGATGTCTAGTCTACTTTATAGCTCTAATCTGATAGTGGTAGTGGGGTGTAGATGTCTAGTCTACTTTATAGCTCTAATCTGATAGTGGTGGGGGTGGTAGATGTCTAGTCTACTTTATGGCTCTAATGATAGTGGTAGATCTCTAGTCTCCATTATGGCTCTAAACTGATAGTGGTATATGTCTAGTCTCCATTATGGCTCTAATCTGATAGTGGTAGTGGGTTGTAGATGTCTAGTCCCATTATGTCTCTAATCTGATAGTGGTAGTGGGGTGGTAGATGTCTAGTCTCCTTTATGGCTCTAATTTGATAGTGGTAGTAGTGGTGTTATGTCTAGTCTCCTTTATGGCTCTAATCTGATATGGTAGTGGGGTGGTAGATGTCTAGTCTACTTTATGGCTCTAATCTGATAGTGGTAGTGGGTGGTAGATGTCTAGTCTCACTTTATGCTCTAATCTGATAGTGGTAGTGGGGTGGTAGATGTCTAGTCTACTTTATGGCTCTAATCTGATAGTGGTAGGGGTTGGTAGATGTCTAGTCTCCTTTATGGCTCTAATCTGATAGTGTAGTGGGTGGTAGATGTCTAGTCTACTTTATGGCTCTAATCTGATAGTGGTATATGTCTAGTCTCCTTTATGGCTCTAATCTGATAGTGGTAGTAGTGGTGTTAGATGTCTAGTCTACTTTATGGCTCTAATCTGATAGTGGTAGTGGGTGGTAGATGTCTAGTCTACTTTATGGCTCTAATCTGATAGTGGTAGTAGTGGTGTTAGGTCTAGTCTCCTTTATGGCTCTAATCTGATAGTGGTAGTGGGGTGGTAGATGTCTAGTCTACTTTATGGCTCTAATCTGATAGTGGTAGTGGGGTGGTAGATGTCTAGTCTACTTTATGGCTCTAATCTGATAGTGGTAGTGGGTTGGTAGATGTCTAGTCTCCTTTATGGCTCTAATCTGATAGTGGTAGTGGGGTGGTAGATGTCTAGTCTACTTTATGGCTCTAATCTGATAGTGGTAGTGGGTGGTAGATGTCTAGTCTACTTTATGGCTCTAATCTGATAGTGGTATATGTCTAGTCTCCTTTATGGCTCTAATCTGATAGTGGTAGTAGTGGGTGTTAGATGTCTAGTCTACTTTATGGCTCTAATCTGATAGTGGTAGTGGGGTGGTAGATGTCTAGTCTACTTTATGGCTCTAATATGATAGTGGTAGATGTCTAGTCTCCTTTATGGCTCTAATCTGATAGTGGTATATGTCTAGTCTCCATTATGGCTCTAATCTGATAGTGGTAGTGGTTGGTAGATGTCTAGTCTCCATTATGTCTCTAATCTGATAGTGGTAGTGGGGTGGTAGATGTCTAGTCTCCTTTATGGCTCTAATCTGATAGTGGTAGTAGTGGTGTTAGATGTCTAGTCTCCTTTATGGCTCTAATCTGATAGTGGTAGTGGGGTGGTAGATGTCTAGTCTACTTTATGGCTCTAATCTGATAGTGGTAGTGGGTGGTAGATGTCTAGTCTACTTTATGGCTCTAATCTGATAGTGGTAGTGGGTGGTAGATGTCTAGTCTCCTTTATGGCTCTAATCTGATAGTGGTAGTGGGTGGTAGATGTCTAGTCTACTTTATGGCTCTAATCTGATAGTGGTATATGTCTAGTCTCCTTTATGGCTCTAATCTGATAGTGGTAGTGTGGTGTTAGATGTCTAGTCTACTTTATGGCTCTAATCTGATAGTGGTAGTGGGGTGGTAGATGTCTAGTCTACTTTATGGCTCTAATCTGATAGTGGTAGTGTGGTGTTAGATGTCTAGTCTCCTTTATGGCTCTAATCTGATAGTGGTAGTGGGGTGGTAGATGTCTAGTCTACTTTATGGCTCTAATCTGATAGTGGTAGTGGGGTGGTAGATGTCTACTCTACTTTATGGCTTGAATCTGATAATGGTAGTGGGGTGGTAGATGTCTAGTCTACTTTATGGCTCTAATATGATAGTGGTATATGTCTAGTCTCCATTATGGCTCTAATCTGATAGTGGTAGTGGGTTGGTAGATGTCTAGTCTCCATTATGTCTCTAATCTGATAGTGGTAGTGGGGTGGTAGATGTCTGGTCTCCTTTATGGCTCTAATCTGATAGTGGTAGTAGTGGTGTTAGTTCTAGTCTCCTTTATGGCTCTAATCTGATAATGGTAGTGGGGTGGTAGATGTCTAGTCTACTTTATGGCTCTAATCTGATAGTGGTAGTGGGGTGGTAGATGTCTAGTCTACTTTATGGCTCTAATCTGATAGTGGTAGTGGGTGGTAGATGTCTAGTCTCCTTTATGGCTCTAATCTGATATTGGTAGTGGGTGGTAGATGTCTAGTCTACTTTATGGCTCTAATCTGATAATGGTAGTGGGGTGGTAGATGTCTAGTCTACTTTATGGCTCTAATCTGATAGTGGTATATGTCTAGTCTCCTTTATGGCTCTAATCTGATAGTGGTAGTAGTGGTGTTAGATGTCTAGTCTACTTTATGGCTCTAATCTGATAGTGGTAGTGGGGTGGTAGATGTCTAGTCTACTTTATGGCTCTAATCTGATAGTGGTAGTGGGGTGGTAGATGTCTAGTCTACTTTATGGCTCTAATCTGATAGTGGTAATGTCTAGTCTCCATTATGGCTCTAATCTGATAGTGGTAGTGGGTGGTAGATGTCTAGTCTCCTTTATGGCTCTAATCTGATAGTGGTAGTGGTGGTAGATGTCTAGTCTACTTTATGGCTCTAATCTGATAGTGGTAGTGGTGGTGTTAGATGTCTAGTCTCCTTTATGGCTCTAATCTGATATGGTAGTGGGGTGGTAGATGTCTAGTCTACTTTATGGCTCTAATCTGATAGTGGTAGTGGGGTGGTAGATGTCTAGTCTCCTTTATGGCTCTAATCTGATAGTGGTAGTGGGGTGGTAGATGTCTAGTCTACTTTATGGCTCTAATCTGATAGTGGTAGTAGTGGTGTTAGTCTAGTCTCCTTTATGGCTCTAATCTGATAGTGGTAGTGGGTGGTAGATGTCTAGTCTACTTTATGGCTCTAATCTGATAGTGGTAGTGGGTGGTAGATGTCTAGTCTCCTTTATGGCTCTAATCTGATAGTGGTAGTGGGGTGGTAGATGTCTAGTCTACTTTATGGCTCTAATCTGATAGTGGTAGTAGTGGTGTTAGATCTAGTCTCCTTTATGGCTCTAATCTGATAATGGTAGTGGGGTGGTAGATGTCTAGTCTACTTTATGGCTCTAATCTGATAGTGGTATATGTCTAGTCTCCATTATGGCTCTAATCTGATAGTGGTAGTGGGGTGGTAGATGTCTAGTCTCCTTTATGGCTCTAATCTGATAGTGGTAGTAGTGGTGTTAGGTCTAGTCTCCTTTATGGCTCTAATCTGATAGTGGTAGTGGGGTGGTAGATGTCTAGTCTACTTTATGGCTCTAATCTGATAGTGGGTTGGTAGATGTCTAGTCTCCTTTATGGCTCTAATCTGATAGTGGTAGTGGGGTGGTAGATGTCTAGTCTACTTTATGGCTCTAATCTGATAGTGGTAGTGGGGTGGTAGATGTCTAGTCTACTTTATGGCTCTAATCTGATAGTGGTATATGTCTAGTCTCCTTTATGGCTCTAATCTGATAGTGGTAGTGGTGTGTTAGATGTCTAGTCTACTTTATGGCTCTAATCTGATAGTGGTAGTGGGGTGGTAGATGTCTAGTCTACTTTATGGCTCTAATCTGATAGTGGTAGTGGGTGGTAGATGTCTAGTCTACTTTATGGCTCTAATCTGATAGTGGTAGTAGTGGTGTTAGATGTCTAGTCTCCTTTATGGCTCTAATCTGATAGTGGTAGTAGTGGTGTAGGTCTAGTCTCCTTTATGGCTCTAATCTGATAGTGGTAGTGGGGTGGTAGATGTCTAGTCTACTTTATGGCTCTAATCTGATAGTGGTAGTGGGTGGTAGATGTCTAGTCTACTTTATGGCTCTAATCTGATAGTGGTAGTAGTGGTGTTAGATGTCTAGTCTCCTTTATGGCTCTAATCTGATAGTGGTAGTGGGGTGGTAGATGTCTAGTCTACTTTATGGCTCTAATCTGATAGTGGTAGATGTCTAGTCTCCTTTATGGCTCTAATCTGATAGTGGTAGATGTCTAGTCTCCATTATGGCTCTAATCTGATAGTGGTATATGTCTAGTCTCCATTATGGCTCTAATCTGATAGTGGTAGTGGGTTGGTAGATGTCTAGTCTCCTTTATGGCTCTAATCTGATAGTGGTAGTGGGGTGGTAGATGTCTAGTCTCCTTTATGGCTCTAATCTGATAGTGGTAGTGGTGGTGTTAGATGTCTAGTCTCCTTTATGGCTCTAATCTGATAGTGGTAGTGGGTGGTAGATGTCTAGTCTACTTTATGGCTCTAATCTGATAGTGGTAGTGGGGTGGTAGATGTCTAGTCTCCTTTATGGCTCTAATCTGATAGTGGTAGTGGGTGGTAGATGTCTAGTCTCCTTTATGGCTCTAATCTGATAGTGGTAGTGGGGTGGTAGATGTCTAGTCTACTTTATGGCTCTAATCTGATAGTGGTAGTAGTGGTGTTAGGTGTAGTCTCCTTTATGGCTCTAATCTGATAGTGGTAGTGGGGTGGTAGATGTCTAGTCTACTTTATGGCTCTAATCTGATAGTGGTAGTGGGGTGGTAGATGTCTAGTCTACTTTATGGCTCTAATCTGATAGTGGTAGTAGTGGTGTTAGATGTCTAGTCTCCTTTATGGCTCTAATCTGATAGTGGTAGTGGGGTGGTAGATGTCTAGTCTACTTTATGGCTCTAATCTGATAGTGGTAGATGTCTAGTCTCCATTATGGCTCTAATCTGATAGTGGTAGATGTCTAGTCTCCATTATGGCTCTAATCTGATAGTGGTATATGTCTAGTCTCCATTATGGCTCTAATCTGATAGTGGTAGTGGGTGGTAGATGTCTAGTCTCCTTTATGGCTCTAATCTGATAGTGGTAGTGGGGTGGTAGATGTCTAGTCTCCTTTATGGCTCTAATCTGATAGTGGTAGTGGTGGTGTTAGATGTCTAGTCTCCTTTATGGCTCTAATCTGATAGTGGTAGTGGGTGGTAGATGTCTAGTCTACTTTATGGCTCTAATCTGATAGTGGTAGTGGGGTGGTAGATGTCTAGTCTCCTTTATGGCTCTAATCTGATAGTGGTAGTGGGGTGGTAGATGTCTAGTCTCCTTATGGCTCTAATCTGATAGTGGTAGTGGGGTGGTAGATGTCTAGTCTACTTTATGGCTCTAATCTGATAGTGGTAGTAGTGGTGTTAGGTGTAGTCTCCTTTATGGCTCTAATCTGATAGTGGTAGTGGGGTGGTAGATGTCTAGTCTACTTTATGGCTCTAATCTGATAGTGGTAGTGGGGTGGTAGATGTCTAGTCTACTTTATGGCTCTAATCTGATAGTGGTAGTAGTGGTGTTAGATGTCTAGTCTCCTTTATGGCTCTAATCTGATAGTGGTAGTGGGGTGGTAGATGTCTAGTCTACTTTATGGCTCTAATCTGATAGTGGTAGATGTCTAGTCTCCATTATGGCTCTAATCTGATAGTGGTAGATGTCTAGTCTCCATTATGGCTCTAATCTGATAGTGGTATATGTCTAGTCTCCATTATGGCTCTAATCTGATAGTGGTAGTGGGTGGTAGATGTCTAGTCTCCTTTGGCTCTAATCTGATAGTGGTAGTGGGGTGGTAGATGTCTAGTCTCCTTTATGGCTCTAATCTGATAGTGGTAGTGGTGGTGTTAGATGTCTAGTCTCCTTTATGGCTCTAATCTGATAGTGGTAGTGGGTGGTAGATGTCTAGTCTACTTTATGGCTCTAATCTGATAGTGGTAGTGGGGTGGTAGATGTCTAGTCTCCTTTATGGCTCTAATCTGATAGTGGTAGTGGGGTGGTAGATGTCTAGTCTCCTTTATGGCTCTAATCTGATAGTGGTAGTGGGGTGGTAGATGTCTAGTCTACTTTATGGCTCTAATCTGATAGTGGTAGTAGTGGTGTTAGGTGTAGTCTCCTTTATGGCTCTAATCTGATAATGGTAGTGGGGTGGTAGATGTCTAGTCTACTTTATGGCTCTAATCTGATAGTGGTATATGTCTAGTCTCCATTATGGCTCTAATCTGATAGTGGTAGTGGGTTGGTAGATGTCTAGTCTCCATTATGGCTCTAATCTGATAGTGGTAGTGGGGTGGTAGATGTCTAGTCTCCTTTATGGCTCTAATCTGATAGTGGTAGTAGTGGTGTTAGGTCTAGTCTCCTTTATGGCTCTAATCTGATAATGGTAGTGGGGTGGTAGATGTCTAGTCTACTTTATGGCTCTAATCTGATAGTGGTAGTGGGGTGGTAGATGTCTAGTCTCCATTATGGCTCTAATCTGATAGTGGTAGTGGGGTGGTAGATGTCTAGTCTACTTTATGGCTCTAATCTGATAGTGGTAGTAGTGGTGTTAGATGTAGTCTCCTTTATGGCTCTAATCTGATAATGGTAGTGGGGTGGTAGATGTCTAGTCTACTTTATGGCTCTAATCTGATAGTGGTATATGTCTAGTCTCCATTATGGCTCTAATCTGATAGTGGTAGTGGGGTGGTAGATGTCTAGTCTCCTTTATGGCTCTAATCTGATAGTGGTAGTGGTGGTGTAGATGTCTAGTCTCCTTTATGGCTCTAATCTGATAGTGGTAGTGGGGTGGTAGATGTCTAGTCTACTTTATGGCTCTAATCTGATAGTGGTAGTGGGGTGGTAGATGTCTAGTCTACTTTATGGCTCTAATCTGATAGTGGTAGTGGGGTGGTAGATGTCTAGTCTACTTTATGGCTCTAATCTGATAGTGGTATATGTCTAGTCTCCTTTATGGCTCTAATCTGATAGTGGTAGTAGTGGTGTTAGATGTCTAGTCTACTTTATGGCTCTAATCTGATAGTGGTAGTGGGGTGGTAGATGTCTAGTCTCCTTTATGGCTCTAATCTGATAGTGGTAGTGGGTTGGTAGATGTCTAGTCTCCTTTATGGCTCTAATCTGATAGTGGTAGTGGGGTGGTAGATGTCTAGTCTCCTTTATGGCTCTAATCTGATAGTGGTAGTGGTGGTGTTAGATGTCTAGTCTCCTTTATGGCTCTAATCTGATAGTGGTAGTGGGTGGTAGATGTCTAGTCTACTTTATGGCTCTAATCTGATAGTGGTAGTGGGGTGGTAGATGTCTAGTCTCCTTTATGGCTCTAATCTGATAGTGGTAGTGGGGTGGTAGATGTCTAGTCTCCATTATGGCTCTAATCTGATAGTGGTAGTGGGGTGGTAGATGTCTAGTCTACTTTATGGCTCTAATCTGATAGTGGTAGTAGTGGTGTTAGGTGTAGTCTCCTTTATGGCTCTAATCTGATAATGGTAGTGGGGTGGTAGATGTCTAGTCTACTTTATGGCTCTAATATGATAGTGGTATATGTCTAGTCTCCATTATGGCTCTAATCTGATAGTGGTAGTGGGTTGGTAGATGTCTAGTCTCCATTATGTCTCTAATCTGATAGTGGTAGTGGGGTGGTAGATGTCTGGTCTCCTTTATGGCTCTAATCTGATAGTGGTAGTAGTGGTGTTAGGTCTAGTCTCCTTTATGGCTCTAATCTGATAATGGTAGTGGGGTGGTAGATGTCTAGTCTACTTTATGGCTCTAATCTGATAGTGGTAGTGGGGTGGTAGATGTCTAGTCTCCTTTATGGCTCTAATCTGATAGTGGTAGTGGGGTGGTAGATGTCTAGTCTACTTTATGGCTCTAATCTGATAGTGGTAGTAGTGGTGTTAGGTGTAGTCTCCTTTATGGCTCTAATCTGATAATGGTAGTGGGGTGGTAGATGTCTAGTCTACTTTATGGCTCTAATATGATAGTGGTATATGTCTAGTCTCCATTATGGCTCTAATCTGATAGTGGTAGTGGGGTGGTAGATGTCTAGTCTCCTTTATGGCTCTAATCTGATAGTGGTAGTGGTGGTAGATGTCTAGTCTCCTTTATGGCTCTAATCTGATAGTGGTAGTGGGGTGGTAGATGTCTAGTCTACTTTATGGCTCTAATCTGATAGTGGTAGTGGGGTGGTAGATGTCTAGTCTACTTTATGGCTCTAATCTGATAGTGGTAGTGGGGTGGTAGATGTCTAGTCTACTTTATGGCTCTAATCTGATAGTGGTATATGTCTAGTCTCCTTTATGGCTCTAATCTGATAGTGGTAGTAGTGGTGTTAGATGTCTAGTCTACTTTATGGCTCTAATCTGATAGTGGTAGTGGGGTGGTAGATGTCTAGTCTACTTTATGGCTCTAATCTGATAGTGGTAGTGGGTGGTAGATGTCTAGTCTACTTTATGGCTCTAATCTGATAGTGGTAGTAGTGGTGTTAGATGTCTAGTCTCCTTTATGGCTCTAATCTGATAGTGGTAGTGGTGGTGTTAGGTCTAGTCTCCTTTATGGCTCTAATCTGATAGTGGTAGTGGGGTGGTAGATGTCTAGTCTACTTTATGGCTCTAATATGATAGTGGTAGATGTCTAGTCTCCATTATGGCTCTAATCTGATAGTGGTAGATGTCTAGTCTCCATTATGGCTCTAATCTGATAGTGGTATATGTCTAGTCTCCATTATGGCTCTAATCTGATAGTGGTAGTGGGTTGGTAGATGTCTAGTCTCCATTATGTCTCTAATCTGATAGTGGTAGTGGGGTGGTAGATGTCTAGTCTCCTTTATGGCTCTAATCTGATAGTGGTAGTGGTGGTGTTAGATGTCTAGTCTCCTTTATGGCTCTAATCTGATAATGGTAGTGGGGTGGTAGATGTCTAGTCTACTTTATGGCTCTAATCTGATAGTGGTAGTGGGGTGGTAGATGTCTAGTCTCCATTATGGCTCTAATCTGATAGTGGTAGTGGGGTGGTAGATGTCTAGTCTCCATTATGCTCTAATCTGATAGTGGTAGTGGGGTGGTAGATGTCTAGTCTACTTTATGGCTCTAATCTGATAGTGGTAGTAGTGGTGTTAGGTGTAGTCTCCTTTATGGCTCTAATCTGATAATGGTAGTGGGGTGGTAGATGTCTAGTCTACTTTATGGCTCTAATATGATAGTGGTATATGTCTAGTCTCCATTATGGCTCTAATCTGATAGTGGTAGTGGGTTGGTAGATGTCTAGTCTCCTTTATGGCTCTAATCTGATAGTGGTAGTGGGGTGGTAGATGTCTAGTCTCCTTTATGGCTCTAATCTGATAGTGGTAGTAGTGGTGTTAGGTCTAGTCTCCTTTATGGCTCTAATCTGATAATGGTAGTGGGTGGTAGATGTCTAGTCTACTTTATGGCTCTAATCTGATAGTGGTAGTGGGGTGGTAGATGTCTAGTCTCCATTATGGCTCTAATCTGATAGTGGTAGTGGGGTGGTAGATGTCTAGTCTACTTTATGGCTCTAATCTGATAGTGGTAGTAGTGGTGTTAGGTGTAGTCTCCTTTATGGCTCTAATCTGATAATGGTAGTGGGGTGGTAGATGTCTAGTCTACTTTATGGCTCTAATCTGATAGTGGTAGTGGGGTGGTAGATGTCTAGTCTACTTTATGGCTCTAATCTGATAGTGGTAGTGGGTGGTAGATGTCTAGTCTCCTTTATGGCTCTAATCTGATAGTGGTAGTGGGGTGGTAGATGTCTAGTCTACTTTATGGCTCTAATCTGATAGTGGTAGTGGGGTGGTAGATGTCTAGTCTACTTTATGGCTCTAATCTGATAGTGGTAGTGGGGTGGTAGATGTCTAGTCTACTTTATGGCTCTAATCTGATAGTGGTAGATGTCTAGTCTACTTTATGGCTCTAATCTGATAGTAGTAGATGTCTAGTCTCCATTATGGCTCTAATCTGATAGTGGTATATGTCTAGTCTCCATTATGGCTCTAATCTGATAGTGGTAGTGGGTTGGTAGATGTCTAGTCTCCATTATGTCTCTAATCTGATAGTGGTAGTGGGGTGGTAGATGTCTAGTCTCCTTTATGGCTCTAATTTGATAGTGGTAGTAGTGGTGTTAGATGTCTAGTCTCCTTTATGGCTCTAATCTGATAATGGTAGTGGGGTGGTAGATGTCTAGTCTACTTTATGGCTCTAATCTGATAGTGGTAGTGGGGTGGTAGATGTCTAGTCTACTTTATGGCTCTAATCTGATAGTGGTAGTGGGGTGGTAGATGTCTAGTCTCCTTTATGGCTCTAATCTGATAGTGGTAGTGGGGTGGTAGATGTCTAGTCTACTTTATGGCTCTAATCTGATAGTGGTATATGTCTAGTCTACTTTATGGCTCTAATCTGATAGTGGTAGATGTCTAGTCCCATTATGGCTCTAATCTGATAGTGGTATATGTCTAGTCTCCATTATGGCTCTAATCTGATAGTGGTAGTGGGTTGGTAGATGTCTAGTCTCCTTTATGGCTCTAATCTGATAGTGGTAGTGGGGTGGTAGATGTCTAGTCTCCTTTATGGCTCTAATCTGATAGTGGTAGTAGTGGTGTTAGATGTAGTCTCCTTTATGGCTCTAATCTGATAATGGTAGTGGGGTGGTAGATGTCTAGTCTACTTTATGGCTCTAATCTGATAGTGGTATATGTCTAGTCTCCATTATGGCTCTAATCTGATAGTGGTAGTGGGTTGGTAGATGTCTAGTCTCCTTTATGGCTCTAATCTGATAGTGGTAGTGGGGTGGTAGATGTCTAGTCTCCTTTATGGCTCTAATCTGATAGTGGTAGTAGTGGTGTTAGGTCTAGTCTCCTTTATGGCTCTAATCTGATAATGGTAGTGGGGTGGTAGATGTCTAGTCTACTTTATGGCTCTAATCTGATAGTGGTAGTGGGGTGGTAGATGTCTAGTCTCCATTATGGCTCTAATCTGATAGTGGTAGTGGGGTGGTAGATGTCTAGTCTACTTTATGGCTCTAATCTGATAGTGGTAGTAGTGGTGGTAGATGTCTGGTCTCCTTTATGGCTCTAATCTGATAGTGGTAGTAGTGGTGTTAGGTCTAGTCTCCTTTATGGCTCTAATCTGATAGTGGTAGTGGGGTGGTAGATGTCTAGTCTACTTTATGGCTCTAATCTGATAGTGGTAGTGGGGTGGTAGATGTCTAGTCTCCATTATGGCTCTAATCTGATAGTGGTAGTGGGGTGGTAGATGTCTAGTCTACTTTATGGCTCTAATCTGATAGTGGTAGTAGTGGTGTTAGATGTAGTCTCCTTTATGGCTCTAATCTGATAATGGTAGTGGGGTGGTAGATGTCTAGTCTACTTTATGGCTCTAATCTGATAGTGGTATATGTCTAGTCTCCATTATGGCTCTAATCTGATAGTGGTAGTGGGGTGGTAGATGTCTAGTCTCCTTTATGGCTCTAATCTGATAGTGGTAGTAGTGGTGTAGATGTCTAGTCTCCTTTATGGCTCTAATCTGATAGTGGTAGTGGGGTGGTAGATGTCTAGTCTACTTTATGGCTCTAATCTGATAGTGGTAGTGGGGTGGTAGATGTCTAGTCTACTTTATGGCTCTAATCTGATAGTGGTAGTGGGGTGGTAGATGTCTAGTCTACTTTATGGCTCTAATCTGATAGTGGTATATGTCTAGTCTCCTTTATGGCTCTAATCTGATAGTGGTAGTAGTGGTGTTAGATGTCTAGTCTACTTTATGGCTCTAATCTGATAGTGGTAGTGGGGTGTAGATGTCTAGTCTCCTTTATGGCTCTAATCTGATAGTGGTAGTGGGTGGTAGATGTCTAGTCTCCTTTATGGCTCTAATCTGATAGTGGTAGTGGGGTGGTAGATGTCTAGTCTCCTTTATGGCTCTAATCTGATAGTGGTAGTGGTGGTGTTAGATGTCTAGTCTCCTTTATGGCTCTAATCTGATAATGGTAGTGGGGTGGTAGATGTCTAGTCTACTTTATGGCTCTAATCTGATAGTGGTAGTGGGGTGGTAGATGTCTAGTCTCCTTTATGGCTCTAATCTGATAGTGGTAGTGGGGTGGTAGATGTCTAGTCTCCATTATGGCTCTAATCTGATAGTGGTAGTGGGGTGGTAGATGTCTAGTCTACTTTATGGCTCTAATCTGATAGTGGTAGTAGTGGTGTTAGGTGTAGTCTCCTTTATGGCTCTAATCTGATAGTGGTAGTGGGGTGGTAGATGTCTAGTCTCCATTATGGCTCTAATCTGATAGTGGTAGTGGGGTGGTAGATGTCTAGTCTCCTTTATGGCTCTAATTTGATAGTGGTAGTGGGGTGGTAGATGTCTAGTCTCCTTTATGGCTCTAATCTGATAGTGGTAGTAGTGGTGTTAGGTCTAGTCTCCTTTATGGCTCTAATCTGATAATGGTAGTGGGGTGGTAGATGTCTAGTCTACTTTATGGCTCTAATCTGATAGTGGTAGTGGGGTGGTAGATGTCTAGTCTCCTTTATGGCTCTAATCTGATAGTGGTAGTGGGGTGGTAGATGTCTAGTCTACTTTATGGCTCTAATCTGATAGTGGTAGTAGTGGTGTTAGATGTAGTCTCCTTTATGGCTCTAATCTGATAGTGGTAGTGGGGTGGTAGATGTCTAGTCTACTTTATGGCTCTAATCTGATAGTGGTAGTGGGGTGGTAGATGTCTAGTCTACTTTATGGCTCTAATCTGATAGTGGTAGTGGGGTGGTAGATGTCTAGTCTACTTTATGGCTCTAATCTGATAGTGGTATATGTCTAGTCTCCTTTATGGCTCTAATCTGATAGTGGTAGTAGTGGTGTTAGATGTCTAGTCTACTTTATGCTCTAATCTGATAGTGGTAGTGGGGTGGTAGATGTCTAGTCTACTTTATGGCTCTAATCTGATAGTGGTAGTGGGTGGTAGATGTCTAGTCTACTTTATGGCTCTAATCTGATAGTGGTAGTAGTGGTGTTAGATGTCTAGTCTCCTTTATGGCTCTAATCTGATAGTGGTAGTAGTGGTGTTAGGTCTAGTCTCCTTTATGGCTCTAATCTGATAGTGGTAGTGGGGTAGATGTCTAGTCTACTTTATGGCTCTAATATGATAGTGGTAGATGTCTAGTCTCCATTATGGCTCTAATCTGATAGTGGTAGATGTCTAGTCTCCATTATGGCTCTAATCTGATAGTTGTATATGTCTAGTCTCCATTATGGCTCTAATCTGATAGTGGTAGTGGGTTGGTAGATGTCTAGTCTCCTTATGGCTCTAATCTGATAGTGGTAGTGGGGTGGTAGATGTCTAGTCTCCTTTATGGCTCTAATCTGATAGTGGTAGTGGTGGTGTTAGATGTCTAGTCTCCTTTATGGCTCTAATCTGATAATGGTAGTGGGTGGTAGATGTCTAGTCTACTTTATGGCTCTAATCTGATAGTGGTAGTGGGGTGGTAGATGTCTAGTCTCCTTTATGGCTCTAATCTGATAGTGGTAGTGGGGTGGTAGATGTCTAGTCTCCATTATGTCTCTAATCTGATAGTGGTAGTGGGGTGGTAGATGTCTAGTCTACTTTATGGCTCTAATCTGATAGTGGTAGTAGTGGTGTTAGGTGTAGTCTCCTTTATGGCTCTAATCTGATAATGGTAGTGGGGTGGTAGATGTCTAGTCTACTTTATGGCTCTAATATGATAGTGGTATATGTCTAGTCTCCATTATGGCTCTAATCTGATAGTGGTAGTGGGTTGGTAGATGTCTAGTCTACTTTATGGCTCTAATCTGATAGTGGTAGTGGGGTGGTAGATGTCTAGTCTCCTTTATGGCTCTAATCTGATAGTGGTAGTAGTGGTGTTAGGTCTAGTCTCCTTTATGGCTCTAATCTGATAATGGTAGTGGGTGGTAGATGTCTAGTCTACTTTATGGCTCTAATCTGATAGTGGTAGTGGGGTGGTAGATGTCTAGTCTCCATTATGGCTCTAATCTGATAGTGGTAGTGGGGTGGTAGATGTCTAGTCTACTTTATGGCTCTAATCTGATAGTGGTAGTAGTGGTGTTAGGTGTAGTCTCCTTTATGGCTCTAATCTGATAATGGTAGTGGGGTGGTAGATGTCTAGTCTACTTTATGGCTCTAATATGATAGTGGTATATGTCTAGTCTCCATTATGGCTCTAATCTGATAGTGGTAGTGGGTTGGTAGATGTCTAGTCTCCATTATGGCTCTAATCTGATAGTGGTAGTGGGGTGGTAGATGTCTAGTCTCCTTTATGGCTCTAATCTGATAGTGGTAGTAGTGGTGTTAGGTCTAGTCTCCTTTATGGCTCTAATCTGATAGTGGTAGTGGGGTGGTAGATGTCTAGTCTACTTTATGGCTCTAATCTGATAGTGGTAGTGGGGTGGTAGATGTCTAGTCTACTTTATGGCTCTAATCTGATAGTGGTAGTGGGTGGTAGATGTCTAGTCTCCTTTATGGCTCTAATCTGATAGTGGTAGTGGGGTGGTAGATGTCTAGTCTACTTTATGGCTCTAATCTGATATGGTAGTGGGGTGGTAGATGTCTAGTCTACTTTATGGCTCTAATCTGATAGTGGTAGTGGGGTGGTAGATGTCTAGTCTACTTTATGGCTCTAATCTGATAGTGGTAGATGTCTAGTCTACTTTATGGCTCTAATATGATAGTAGTAGATGTCTAGTCCCATTATGGCTCTAAACTGATAGTGGTATATGTCTAGTCTCCATTATGGCTCTAATCTGATAGTGGTAGTGGGTTGGTAGATGTCTAGTCTCCTTTATGTCTCTAATCTGATAGTGGTAGTGGGGTGCTAGATGTCTAGTCTCCTTTATGGCTCTAATTTGATAGTGGTAGTAGTGGTGTTAGATGTCTAGTCTCCTTTATGGCTCTAATCTGATAATGGTAGTGGGGTGGTAGATGTCTAGTCTACTTTATGGCTCTAATCTGATAGTGGTAGTGGGGTGGTAGATGTCTAGTCTACTTTATGGCTCTAATCTGATAGTGGTAGTGGGGTGGTAGATGTCTAGTCTCCTTTATGGCTCTAATCTGATAGTGGTAGTGGGGTGGTAGATGTCTAGTCTACTTTATGGCTCTAATCTGATAGTGGTATATGTCTAGTCTACTTTATGGCTCTAATATGATAGTGGTATATGTCTAGTCTCCATTATGGCTCTAATCTGATAGTGGTATATGTCTAGTCTCCATTATGGCTCTAATCTGATAGTGGTAGTGGGTGGTAGATGTCTAGTCTCCATTATGGCTCTAATCTGATAGTGGTAGTGGGGTGGTAGATGTCTAGTCTCCTTTATGGCTCTAATCTGATAGTGGTAGTAGTGGTGTTAGATGTAGTCTCCTTTATGGCTCTAATCTGATAATGGTAGTGGGGTGGTAGATGTCTAGTCTACTTTATGGCTCTAATATGATAGTGGTATATGTCTAGTCTCCATTATGGCTCTAATCTGATAGTGGTAGTGGGTTGGTAGATGTCTAGTCTCCTTTATGTCTCTAATCTGATAGTGGTAGTGGGGTGGTAGATGTCTAGTCTCCTTTATGGCTCTAATCTGATAGTGGTAGTAGTGGTGTTAGGTCTAGTCTCCTTTATGGCTCTAATCTGATAATGGTAGTGGGGTGGTAGATGTCTAGTCTACTTTATGGCTCTAATCTGATAGTGGTAGTGGGGTGGTAGATGTCTAGTCTCCATTATGTCTCTAATCTGATAGTGGTAGTGGGGTGGTAGATGTCTAGTCTACTTTATGGCTCTAATCTGATAGTGGTAGTAGTGGTGTTAGGTGTAGTCTCCTTTATGGCTCTAATCTGATAATGGTAGTGGGGTGGTAGATGTCTAGTCTACTTTATGGCTCTAATATGATAGTGGTATATGTCTAGTCTCCATTATGGCTCTAATCTGATAGTGGTAGTGGGGTGGTAGATGTCTAGTCTCCTTTATGGCTCTAATCTGATAGTGGTAGTAGTGGTGTAGATGTCTAGTCTCCTTTATGGCTCTAATCTGATAGTGGTAGTGGGGTGGTAGATGTCTAGTCTACTTTATGGCTCTAATCTGATAGTGGTAGTGGGGTGGTAGATGTCTAGTCTACTTTATGGCTCTAATCTGATAGTGGTAGTGGGGTGGTAGATGTCTAGTCTACTTTATGGCTCTAATCTGATAGTGGTATATGTCTAGTCTCCTTTATGGCTCTAATCTGATAGTGGTAGTAGTGGTGTTAGATGTCTAGTCTACTTTATGGCTCTAATCTGATAGTGGTAGTGGGGTGGTAGATGTCTAGTCTCCTTTATGGCTCTAATCTGATAGTGGTAGTGGGTTGGTAGATGTCTAGTCTCCTTTATGGCTCTAATCTGATAGTGGTAGTGGGGTGGTAGATGTCTAGTCTCCTTTATGGCTCTAATCTGATAGTGGTAGTGGTGGTGTTAGATGTCTAGTCTCCTTTATGGCTCTAATCTGATAGTGGTAGTGGGGTGGTAGATGTCTAGTCTACTTTATGGCTCTAATCTGATAGTGGTAGTGGGGTGGTAGATGTCTAGTCTCCTTTATGGCTCTAATCTGATAGTGGTAGTGGGGTGGTAGATGTCTAGTCTCCTTTATGGCTCTAATCTGATAGTGGTAGTGGGGTGGTAGATGTCTAGTCTACTTTATGGCTCTAATCTGATAGTGGTAGTAGTGGTGTTAGGTCTAGTCTCCTTTATGGCTCTAATCTGATAATGGTAGTGGGGTGGTAGATGTCTAGTCTACTTTATGGCTCTAATCTGATAGTGGTATATGTCTAGTCTCCATTATGGCTCTAATCTGATAGTGGTAGTGGGGTGGTAGATGTCTAGTCTCCTTTATGGCTCTAATCTGATAGTGGTAGTAGTGGTGTTAGGTCTAGTCTCCTTTATGGCTCTAATCTGATAATGGTAGTGGGGTGGTAGATGTCTAGTCTACTTTATGGCTCTAATCTGATAGTGGTAGTGGGGTGGTAGATGTCTAGTCTCCATTATGGCTCTAATCTGATAGTGGTAGTGGGGTGGTAGATGTCTAGTCTACTTTATGGCTCTAATCTGATAGTGGTAGTAGTGGTGTTAGGTGTAGTCTCCTTTATGGCTCTAATCTGATAATGGTAGTGGGGTGGTAGATGTCTAGTCTACTTTATGGCTCTAATATGATAGTGGTATATGTCTAGTCTCCATTATGGCTCTAATCTGATAGTGGTAGTGGGGTGGTAGATGTCTAGTCTCCTTTATGGCTCTAATCTGATAGTGGTAGTGGTGGTGTAGATGTCTAGTCTCCTTTATGGCTCTAATCTGATAGTGGTAGTGGGGTGGTAGATGTCTAGTCTACTTTATGGCTCTAATCTGATAGTGGTAGTGGGGTGGTAGATGTCTAGTCTACTTTATGGCTCTAATCTGATAGTGGTAGTGGGGTGGTAGATGTCTAGTCTACTTTATGGCTCTAATCTGATAGTGGTATATGTCTAGTCTCCTTTATGGCTCTAATCTGATAGTGGTAGTAGTGGGTGTAGATGTCTAGTCTACTTTATGGCTCTAATCTGATAGTGGTAGTGGGGTGGTAGATGTCTAGTCTACTTTATGGCTCTAATCTGATAGTGGTAGTGGGTGGTAGATGTCTAGTCTACTTTATGGCTCTAATCTGATAGTGGTAGTAGTGGTGTTAGATGTCTAGTCTCCTTTATGGCTCTAATCTGATAGTGGTAGTAGTGGTGTTAGGTCTAGTCTCCTTTATGGCTCTAATCTGATAATGGTAGTGGGGTGGTAGATGTCTAGTCTACTTTATGGCTCTAATATGATAGTGGTAGATGTCTGTCTCCATTATGGCTCTAATCTGATAGTGGTAGATGTCTAGTCTCCATTATGGCTCTAATCTGATAGTGGTATATGTCTAGTCTCCATTATGGCTCTAATCTGATAGTGGTAGTGGGTTGGTAGATGTCTAGTCTCCATTATGGCTCTAATCTGATAGTGGTAGTGGGGTGGTAGATGTCTAGTCTCCTTTATGGCTCTAATCTGATAGTGGTAGTGGTGGTGTTAGATGTCTAGTCTCCTTTATGGCTCTAATCTGATAATGGTAGTGGGTGGTAGATGTCTAGTCTACTTTATGGCTCTAATCTGATAGTGGTAGTGGGGTGGTAGATGTCTAGTCTCCTTTATGGCTCTAATCTGATAATGGTAGTGGGCTGGTAGATGTCTAGTCTCCTTTATGGCTCTAATCTGATAGTGGTAGTGGGGTGGTAGATGTCTAGTCTACTTTATGGCTCTAATCTGATAGTGGTAGTAGTGGTGTTAGGTGTAGTCTCCTTTATGGCTCTAATCTGATAATGGTAGTGGGGTGGTAGATGTCTAGTCTACTTTATGGCTCTAATATGATAGTGGTATATGTCTAGTCTCCATTATGGCTCTAATCTGATAGTGGTAGTGGGTTGGTAGATGTCTAGTCTCCTTTATGTCTCTAATCTGATAGTGGTAGTGGGGTGGTAGATGTCTGGTCTCCTTTATGGCTCTAATCTGATAGTGGTAGTAGTGGTGTTAGGTCTAGTCTCCTTTATGGCTCTAATCTGATAGTGGTAGTGGGGTGGTAGATGTCTAGTCTCCTTTATGGCTCTAATCTGATAGTGGTAGTGGGGTGGTAGATGTCTAGTCTACTTTATGGCTCTAATCTGATAGTGGTAGTAGTGGTGTTAGATGTAGTCTCCTTTATGGCTCTAATCTGATAGTGGTAGTGGGGTGGTAGATGTCTAGTCTACTTTATGGCTCTAATCTGATAGTGGTATATGTCTAGTCTCCTTTATGGCTCTAATCTGATAGTGGTAGTGTGGTGTTAGATGTCTAGTCTACTTTATGGCTCTAATCTGATAGTGGTAGTGGGGTGGTAGATGTCTAGTCTACTTTATGGCTCTAATCTGATAGTGGTAGTAGTGGTGTTAGATGTCTAGTCTCCTTTATGGCTCTAATCTGATAGTGGTAGTGGGGTGGTAGATGTCTAGTCTACTTTATGGCTCTAATCTGATAGTGGTAGTGGGGTGGTAGATGTCTAGTCTACTTTATGGCTCTAATCTGATAGTGGTAGTGGGGTGGTAGATGTCTAGTCTACTTTATGGCTCTAATATGATAGTGGTATATGTCTAGTCTCCATTATGGCTCTAATCTGATAGTGGTAGTGGGTTGGTAGATGTCTAGTCTCCATTATGTCTCTAATCTGATAGTGGTAGTGGGGTGGTAGATGTCTAGTCTCCTTTATGGCTCTAATCTGATAGTGGTAGTAGTGGTGTTAGGTCTAGTCTCCTTTATGGCTCTAATCTGATAATGGTAGTGGGGTGGTAGATGTCTAGTCTACTTTATGGCTCTAATCTGATAGTGGTAGTGGGGTGGTAGATGTCTAGTCTACTTTATGGCTCTAATCTGATAGTGGTAGTGGGTTGGTAGATGTCTAGTCTCCTTTATGGCTCTAATCTGATAGTGGTAGTGGGGTGGTAGATGTCTAGTCTACTTTATGGCTCTAATCTGATAGTGGTAGTGGGGTGGTAGATGTCTAGTCTACTTTATGGCTCTAATCTGATAGTGGTATATGTCTAGTCTCCTTTATGGCTCTAATCTGATAGTGGTAGTAGTGGTGTTAGATGTCTAGTCTACTTTATGGCTCTAATCTGATAGTGGTAGTGGGGTGGTAGATGTCTAGTCTACTTTATGGCTCTAATCTGATAGTGGTAGTGGGGTGGTAGATGTCTAGTCTACTTTATGGCTCTAATCTGATAGTGGTAGTGGGGTGGTAGATGTCTAGTCTACTTTATGGCTCTAATCTGATAGTGGTATATGTCTAGTCTCCTTTATGGCTCTAATTTGATAGTGGTAGTGGTGGTGTTAGATGTCTAGTCTCCTTTATGGCTCTAATCTGATAATGGTAGTGGGCTGGTAGATGTCTAGTCTACTTTATGGCTCTAATCTGATAGTGGTAGTGGGGTGGTAGATGTCTAGTCTCCTTTATGGCTCTAATCTGATAGTGGTAGTGGGGTGGTAGATGTCTAGTCTACTTTATGGCTCTAATCTGATAGTGGTAGTAGTGGTGTTAGGTGTAGTCTCCTTTATGGCTCTAATCTGATAATGGTAGTGGGGTGGTAGATGTCTAGTCTACTTTATGGCTCTAATCTGATAGTGGTATATGTCTAGTCTCCATTATGGCTCTAATCTGATAGTGGTAGTGGGTTGGTAGATGTCTAGTCTCCTTTATGGCTCTAATCTGATAGTGGTAGTGGGGTGGTAGATGTCTAGTCTCCTTTATGGCTCTAATCTGATAGTGGTAGTAGTGGTGTTAGGTCTAGTCTCCTTTATGGCTCTAATCTGATAATGGTAGTGGGTGGTAGATGTCTAGTCTACTTTATGGCTCTAATCTGATAGTGGTAGTGGGGTGGTAGATGTCTAGTCTCCTTTATGGCTCTAATCTGATAGTGGTAGTGGGGTGGTAGATGTCTAGTCTACTTTATGGCTCTAATCTGATAGTGGTAGTAGTGGTGTTAGGTGTAGTCTCCTTTATGGCTCTAATCTGATAATGGTAGTGGGGTGGTAGATGTCTAGTCTACTTTATGGCTCTAATCTGATAGTGGTATATGTCTAGTCTCCATTATGGCTCTAATCTGATAGTGGTAGTGGGTTGGTAGATGTCTAGTCTCCTTTATGTCTCTAATCTGATAGTGGTAGTGGGGTGGTAGATGTCTAGTCTCCTTTATGGCTCTAATCTGATAGTGGTAGTAGTGGTGTTAGGTCTAGTCTCCTTTATGGCTCTAATCTGATAATGGTAGTGGGGTGGTAGATGTCTAGTCTACTTTATGGCTCTAATCTGATAGTGGTAGTGGGGTGGTAGATGTCTAGTCTACTTTATGGCTCTAATCTGATAGTGGGTTGGTAGATGTCTAGTCTCCTTTATGGCTCTAATCTGATAGTGGTAGTGGGTGGTAGATGTCTAGTCTACTTTATGGCTCTAATCTGATATGGTAGTGGGGTGGTAGATGTCTAGTCTACTTTATGGCTCTAATCTGATAGTGGTATATGTCTAGTCTCCTTTATGGCTCTAATCTGATAGTGGTATATGTCTAGTCTCCTTTATGGCTCTAATCTGATAGTGGTAGTAGTGGTGTTAGATGTCTAGTCTACTTTATGGCTCTAATCTGATAGTGGTAGTGGGGTGGTAGATGTCTAGTCTACTTTATGGCTCTAATATGAGTAGTAGATGTCTAGTCTCCATTATGGCTCTAATCTGATAGTGGTATATGTCTAGTCTCCATTATGGCTCTAATCTGATAGTGGTAGTGGGTTGGTAGATGTCTAGTCTCCATTATGGCTCTAATCTGATAGTGGTAGTGGGGTGGTAGATGTCTAGTCTCCTTTATGGCTCTAATCTGATAGTGGTAGTAGTGGTGTTAGATGTCTAGTCTCCTTTATGGCTCTAATCTGATAGTGGTAGTGGGGTGGTAGATGTCTAGTCTACTTTATGGCTCTAATCTGATAGTGGTAGTGGGGTGGTAGATGTCTAGTCTACTTTATGGCTCTAATCTGATAGTGGTAGTGGGGTGGTAGATGTCTAGTCTACTTTATGGCTCTAATCTGATAGTGGTAGTGGGTGGTAGATGTCTAGTCTCCTTTATGGCTCTAATCTGATAGTGGTAGTGGGGTGGTAGATGTCTAGTCTACTTTATGGCTCTAATCTGATAGTGGTATATGTCTAGTCTCCTTTATGGCTCTAATCTGATAGTGGTAGTAGTGGTGTTAGATGTCTAGTCTACTTTATGGCTCTAATCTGATAGTGGTAGTGGGGTGGTAGATGTCTAGTCTACTTTATGGCTCTAATCTGATAGTGGTAGTGGGGTGGTAGATGTCTAGTCTACTTTATGGCTCTAATATGATAGTGGTATATGTCTAGTCTCCATTATGGCTCTAATCTGATAGTGGTAGTGGGTTGGTAGATGTCTAGTCTCCATTATGGCTCTAATCTGATAGTGGTAGTGGGGTGGTAGATGTCTAGTCTCCTTTATGGCTCTAATCTGATAGTGGTAGTAGTGGTGTTAGGTCTAGTCTCCTTTATGGCTCTAATCTGATAGTGGTAGTGGGGTGGTAGATGTCTAGTCTACTTTATGGCTCTAATCTGATAGTGGTAGTGGGGTGGTAGATGTCTAGTCTACTTTATGGCTCTAATCTGATAGTGGGTTGGTAGATGTCTAGTCTCCTTTATGGCTCTAATCTGATAGTGGTAGTGGGGTGGTAGATGTCTAGTCTCCTTTATGGCTCTAATCTGATATGGTAGTGGGGTGGTAGATGTCTAGTCTACTTTATGGCTCTAATCTGATAGTGGTATATGTCTAGTCTCCTTTATGGCTCTAATCTGATAGTGGTAGTAGTGTGTTAGATGTCTAGTCTACTTTATGGCTCTAATCTGATAGTGGTAGTGGGGTGGTAGATGTCTAGTCTCCTTTATGGCTCTAATCTGATAGTGGTAGTAGTGGTGTTAGGTCTAGTCTCCTTTATGGCTCTAATCTGATAATGGTAGTGGGGTGGTAGATGTCTAGTCTACTTTATGGCTCTAATCTGATAGTGGTAGTGGGGTGGTAGATGTCTAGTCTCCTTTATGGCTCTAATCTGATAGTGGTAGTGGGGTGGTAGATGTCTAGTCTACTTTATGGCTCTAATCTGATAGTGGTAGTAGTGGTGTTAGGTGTAGTCTCCTTTATGGCTCTAATCTGATAATGGTAGTGGGGTGGTAGATGTCTAGTCTACTTTATGGCTCTAATCTGATAGTGGTATATGTCTAGTCTCCATTATGGCTCTAATCTGATAGTGGTAGTGGGTTGGTAGATGTCTAGTCTCCATTATGTCTCTAATCTGATAGTGGTAGTGGGGTGGTAGATGTCTAGTCTCCTTTATGGCTCTAATCTGATAGTGGTAGTAGTGGTGTTAGTCTAGTCTCCTTTATGGCTCTAATCTGATAATGGTAGTGGGGTGGTAGATGTCTAGTCTACTTTATGGCTCTAATCTGATAGTGGTAGTGGGGTGGTAGATGTCTAGTCTACTTTATGGCTCTAATCTGATAGTGGGTTGGTAGATGTCTAGTCTCCTTTATGTCTCTAATCTGATATTGGTAGTGGGGTGGTAGATGTCTAGTCTACTTTATGGCTCTAATCTGATAATGGTAGTGGGGTGGTAGATGTCTAGTCTACTTTATGGCTCTAATCTGATAGTGGTAGATGTCTAGTCTCCTTTATGGCTCTAATCTGATAGTGGTATATGTCTAGTCTCCTTTATGGCTCTAATCTGATAGTGGTAGTAGTGGTGTTAGATGTCTAGTCTACTTTATGGCTCTAATCTGATAGTGGTAGTGGGGTGGTAGATGTCTAGTCTACTTTATGGCTCTAATCTGATAGTAGTAGATGTCTAGTCTCCATTATGGCTCTAACTGATAGTGGTATATGTCTAGTCTCCATTATGGCTCTAATCTGATAGTGGTAGTGGGTTGGTAGATGTCTAGTCTCCATTATGTCTCTAATCTGATAGTGGTAGTGGGGTGGTAGATGTCTAGTCTCCTTTATGGCTCTAATCTGATAGTGGTAGTAGTGGTGTTAGATGTCTAGTCTCCTTTATGGCTCTAATCTGATAATGGTAGTGGGGTGGTAGATGTCTAGTCTACTTTATGGCTCTAATCTGATAGTGGTAGTGGGGTGGTAGATGTCTAGTCTACTTTATGGCTCTAATCTGATAGTGGTAGTGGGGTGGTAGATGTCTAGTCTACTTTATGGCTCTAATCTGATAGTGGTAGTGGGTGGTAGATGTCTAGTCTCCTTTATGGCTCTAATCTGATAGTGGTAGTGGGGTGGTAGATGTCTAGTCTACTTTATGGCTCTAATCTGATAGTGGTATATGTCTAGTCTCCTTTATGGCTCTAATCTGATAGTGGTAGTAGTGGTGTTAGATGTCTAGTCTACTTTATGGCTCTAATCTGATAGTGGTAGTGGGGTGGTAGATGTCTAGTCTACTTTATGGCTCTAATCTGATAGTGGTAGTGGGGTGGTAGATGTCTAGTCTACTTTATGGCTCTAATCTGATAGTGGTATATGTCTAGTCTCCATTATGGCTCTAATCTGATAGTGGTAGTGGGTTGGTAGATGTCTAGTCTCCATTATGTCTCTAATCTGATAGTGGTAGTGGGGTGGTAGATGTCTAGTCTCCTTTATGGCTCTAATCTGATAGTGGTAGTAGTGGTGTTAGGTCTAGTCTCCTTTATGGCTCTAATCTGATAATGGTAGTGGGGTGGTAGATGTCTAGTCTACTTTATGGCTCTAATCTGATAGTGGTAGTGGGGTGGTAGATGTCTAGTCTACTTTATGGCTCTAATCTGATAGTGGGTTGGTAGATGTCTAGTCTCCATTATGTCTCTAATCTGATATTGGTAGTGGGGTGGTAGATGTCTAGTCTACTTTATGGCTCTAATCTGATAATGGTAGCGGGGTGGTAGATGTCTAGTCTACTTTATGGCTCTAATCTGATAGTGGTATATGTCTAGTCTCCTTTATGGCTCTAATCTGATAGTGGTAGTAGTGGTGTTAGATGTCTAGTCTACTTTATAGCTCTAATCTGATAGTGGTAGTGGGGTGGTAGATGTCTAGTCTACTTTTATGGCTCTAATATGATAGTAGTAGATCTCTAGTCCCATTATGGCTCTAAACTGATAGTGGTATATGTCTAGTCTCCTTAGGGCTCTAATCGGATAGTGGTAGTGGGTTGGTAGATGTCTAGTCCCATTTGTCTCTAATCTGAATAGTGGGTAGTGGGGTGGTAGATGTCTAGTCTCCTTTATGGCTCTAATTTGATAGTGGTAGTAGTGGTGTTAGATGTCTAGTCTCCTTTATGGCTCTAATCTGATAAGGTAGTGGGGTGGTAGATGTCTAGTCTACTTTATGGCTCTATCTGATAGTGGTAGTGGGGGTGGTAGATGTCTAGTCTACTTATGGCTCTAATCTGATAGTGGTAGTGGGGTGGTAGATGTCCTAGTCTACTTTATTATGCTCTAATCTGATAGTGGTAGTGGGATGGTAGATGTCTAGTCTCCATTATTGGCTCTAATCTGATAGTGTAGTGGGGTGTAGATGTCTAGTCTACTTTTATGGCTCTAATCTGATAGTGGGTTGGTAGATGTCTAGTCTCCATTATGTCTCTAATCTGATATTGGTAGTGGGGGTGGTAGATTTCTAGTCTACTTTATGGCTCTAATCTGATAGTGGTAGTGGGGTGGTAGTATGTCTAGTCTACCTTTATGGCTCTATCTGATAGTGGTAGTTGGGTGGTAATGTCTAGTCTACTTTATGGCTCTAATCTGATAGTGGTAGTGGGATGGTAGATGTCTAGGTCTTCATTATGGCTCTAATCTGATGTGGTAGTGGGGTGGTAGATGTCTAGTGTACTTTATGGCTCTAATCTGATAGAGGTATATGTCAGAGTCTCCTTTATGGCTCGAATCTGATAGTGGTAGTAGTGGTGTTAGAGTCTAGTCTACTTTATAAGCTCTAATTCTGATAGTGGTAGCGGGGTGCTAGATGTCTACTCTACTTTATGGCTCTAATCTGATAATGGTAGTGGGGTGGTAGATGTCTAGTCTACTTTATGGCTCTAATATGATAGTGGTATATGTCTAGTCTCCATTATGTCTCTAATCTGATAGTGGTAGTGGGTTGGTAGATGTCTAGTCTCCATTATGTCTCTAATCTGATAGTGGTAGTGGGGTGGTAGATGTCTGGTCTCCTTATGGCTCTAATCTGATAGTGGTAGTAGTGGTGTTAGGTCTAGTCTCCTTTATGGCTCTAATCTGATAATGGTAGTGGGGTGGTAGATGTCTAGTCTACTTTATGGCTCTAATCTGATAGTGGTAGTGGGGTGGTAGATGTCTAGTCTACTTTATGGCTCTAATCTGATAGTGGGTTGGTAGATGTCTAGTCTCCATTATGGCTCTAATCTGATATTGGTAGTGGGGTGGTAGATTTCTAGTCTACTTTATGGCTCTAATCTGATAATGGTAGCGGGGTGGTAGATGTCTAGTCTACTTTATGGCTCTAATCTGATAGTGGTATATGTCTAGTCTCCTTTATGGCTCTAATCTGATAGTGGTAGTAGTGGTGTTAGATGTCTAGTCTACGTTATAGCTCTAATCTGATAGTGGTAGTGGGGTGGTAGATGTCTAGTCTACTTTATGGCTCTAATATGATAGTAGTAGATCTCTAGTCCCCATTATGGCTCTAAACTGATAGTGGTATATGTCTAGTCTCCATTATGGCTCTAATCTGATAGTGGTAGTGGGTTGGTAGATGTCTAGTCTCCATTATGTCTCTAATCTGATAGTGGTAGTGGGGTGGTAGATGTCTAGTCTCCTTTATGGCTCTAATTTTGATAGTGGTAGTAGTGGTGTTAGATGTCTAGTCTCCTTATGGCTCTAATCTGATAATGGTAGTGGGGTGGTAGATGTCTAGTCTACTTTATGGCTCTAATCTGATAGTGGTAGTGGGTGGTAGATGTCTAGTCTACTTTATGGCTCTAATCTGATAGTGGGGTTGGTAGATGTCTAGTCTCCATTATGTCTCTAATCTGATATTGGTAGTGGGGTGGTAGATGTCTAGTCTACTTTTATGCTCTAATCTGATAATGGTAGCGGGGTGGTAGATGGTCGAGTCTACTTTATGGCTCCTAATCTGATAGTGGTATATGTCTAGTCTTCCGTTATGGCTCTAAGCTGATAGTGGGTAGTAGTGGTGGTGTTAGCGTCTAGGTCTACTTTATAGCTCTAATCTGATAGTGGTAGGGGGGTGGTAGATGTCTAGTCACTTTATGGCTCTAATAGATAGTAGTAGATCTCTAGTCCCCATTATGGCTCTAACTGATCGTGGTATATGTCTAGTCTCCCATTATGGCTCGAATCTGATAGTGGTAGTGGGTTGGTAGATGGCTAGTCCTCCCTTATGTCTCTAATCCTGATAGTGAGTAGTGGGGTTGGTAGACGGGGTGGGTGGTAGATGTCTAGTCCTCATTTATGGCTCTAATTTGATAGTGGTAGTAGTGTGGTGTTCGATGTCTGTCTCCTTTATGGATCTAACCTGATAATGGTAGTGGCGGCGGTAGATGTCTAGTCTCCTTTATGGCTCTAATCTGATAGTGGTAGTGGGGTGGTAGATGTCTAGTCTACTTTATGGCTCTAATCTGATAGTGGTAGTGGGGTGGTAGATGTCTAGTCTACTTTATGGCTCTAATCTGATAGTGGTAGTGGGATGTAGATGTCTAGTCTCCCTTATGGCTCTAATCTGATAGTGGTAGTGGGTGGTAGAGGTCTAGTGTACTTTATGGCTCTAATCTGATAGAGGTATATGTCTAGTCTCCTTTATGGCTCTAATCTGATAGTGGTAGTAGTGGTGTTAGAGTCTATTCTACTTTATAGCTCTAATCTGATAGTGGTAGCGGGGTGCTAGATGTCTACTCTACTTTATGGCTCTAATCTGATAATGGTAGTGGGGTGGTAGATGTCTAGTCTACTTTATGGCTCTAATATGATAGTGGTATATGTCTAGTCTCCATTATGTCTCTAATCTGATAGTGGTAGTGGGTTGGTAGATGTCTAGTCTCCATTATGTCTCTAATCTGATAGTGGTAGTGGGGTGGTAGATGTCTGGTCTCCTTTATGGCTCTAATCTGATAGTGGTAGTAGTGGTGTTAGGTCTAGTCTCCTTTATGGCTCTAATCTGATAATGGTAGTGGGGTGGTAGATGTCTAGTCTACTTATGGCTCTAATCTGATAGTGGTAGTGGGGTGGTAGATGTCTAGTCTACTTTATGGCTCTAATCTGATAGTGGGTTGGTAGATGTCTAGTCTCCATTATGTCTCTAATCTGATATTGGTAGTGGGGTGGTAGATGTCTAGTCTACTTTATGGCTCTAATCTGATAATGGTAGCGGGGTGGTAGATGTCTAGTCTACTTTATGGCTCTAATCTGATAGTGGTATATGTCTAGTCTCCTTTATGGCTCTAATCTGATAGTGGTAGTAGTGGTGTTAGATGTCTAGTCTACTTATAGCTCTAATCTGATAGTGGTAGTGGGGTGGTAGATGTCTAGTCTACTTTATGGCTCTAATATGATAGTAGTAGATCTCTAGTCCCCATTATGGCTCTAAACTGATAGTGGTATATGTCTAGTCTCCATTATGGCTCTAATCTGATAGTGGTAGTGGGTTGGTAGATGTCTAGTCTCCATTATGTCTCTAATCTGATAGTGGTAGTGGGGTGGTAGATGTCTAGTCTCCTTTATGGCTCTAATTTGATAGTGGTAGTAGTGGTGTTAGATGTCTAGTCTCCTTTATGGCTCTAATCTGATAATGGTAGTGGGGTGGTAGATGTCTAGTCTACTTTATGGCTCTAATCTGATAGTGGTAGTGGGGTGGTAGATGTCTAGTCTACTTTATGGCTCTAATCTGATAGTGGTAGTGGGGGTGGTAGATGTCTAGTCTACTTTATGGCTCTAATCTGATAGTGGTAGTGGGATGGTAGATGTCTAGTCTCCATTATGGCTCTAATCTGATAGTGGTAGTGGGGTGGTAGATGTCTAGTCTACTTTATGGCTCTAATCTGATAGTGGGTTGGTAGATGTCTAGTCTCCATTATGTCTCTAATCTGATATTGGTAGTGGGGGTGGTAGATTTCTAGTCTACTTTATTGCTCTAATCTGATAGTGGTAGTGGGGTGGTAGATGTCTAGTCTACTTTATGGCTCTAATCTGATAGTGGTAGTGGGGTGGTAGATGTCTAGTCTACTTTATGGCTCTAATCTGATAGTGGTAGTGGGATGGTAGATGTCTAGTCTTCATTATGGCTCTAATCTGATAGTGGTAGTGGGGTGGTAGATGTCTAGTGTACTTTATGGCTCTAATCTGATAGAGGTATATGTCTAGTCTCCTTTATGGCTCTAATCTGATAGTGGTAGTAGTGGTGTTAGATGTCTAGTCTACTTTATAGCTCTAATCTGATAGTGGTAGCGGGGTGCTAGATGTCTACTCTACTTTATGGCTCTAATCTGATAATGGTAGTGGGGTGGGTAGATGTCTAGTCTACTTTATGGCTCTAATATGATAGTGGTATATGTCTAGTCTCCATTATGTCTCTAATCTGATAGTGGTAGTGGGTTGGTAGATGTCTAGTCTCCATTATGTCTCTAATCTGATAGTGGTAGTGGGGTGGTAGATGTCTGGTCTCCTTTATGGCTCTAATCTGATAGTGGTAGTAGTGGTGTTAGGTCTAGTCTCCTTTATGGCTCTAATCTGATAATGGTAGTGGGGTGGTAGATGTCTAGTCTACTTTATGGCTCTAATCTGATAGTGGTAGTGGGGTGGTAGATGTCTAGTCTACTTTATGGCTCTAATCTGATAGTGGGTTGGTAGATGTCTAGTCTCCATTATGGCTCTAATCTGATATTGGTAGTGGGGTGGTAGATTTCTAGTCTACTTTATGGCTCTAATCTGATAATGGTAGCGGGGTGGTAGATGTCTAGTCTACTTTATGGCTCTAATCTGATAGTGGTATATGTCTAGTCTCCTTTATGGCTCTAATCTGATAGTGGTAGTAGTGGTGTTAGATGTCTAGTCTACGTTATAGCTCTAATCTGATAGTGGTAGTGGGGTGGTAGATGTCTAGTCTACTTTATGGCTCTAATATGATAGTAGTAGATCTCTAGTCCCCATTATGGCTCTAAACTGATAGTGGTATATGTCTAGTCTCCATTATGGCTCTAATCTGATAGTGGTAGTGGGTTGGTAGATGTCTAGTCTCCATTATGTCTCTAATCTGATAGTGGTAGTGGGGTGGTAGATGTCTAGTCTCCTTTATGGCTCTAATTTGATAGTGGTAGTAGTGGTGTTAGATGTCTAGTCTCCTTTATGGCTCTAATCTGATAATGGTAGTGGGGTGGTAGATGTCTAGTCTACTTTATGGCTCTAATCTGATAGTGGTAGTGGGGTGGTAGATGTCTAGTCTACTTTATGGCTCTAATCTGATAGTGGTAGTGGGGTGGTAGATGTCTAGTCTCCTTTATGGCTCTAATCTGATAGTGGTAGTAGTGGTGTTAGATGTCTAGTCTACTTTATAGCTCTAATCTGATAGTGGTAGCGGGGTGCTAGATGTCTACTCTACTTTATGGCTCTAATTTGATAGTGGTAGTAGTGGTGTTAGATGTCTAGTCTCCTTTATGGCTCTAATCTCATAATGGTAGTGGGGTGGTAGATGTCTACTCTACTTTATGGCTTGAATCTGATAATGGTAGTGGGGTGGTAGATGTCTAGTCTACTTTATGGCTCTAATCTGATATTGGTAGTGGGGTGGTAGATGTCTAGTCTACTTTATGGCTCTAATCTGATAATGGTAGCGGGGTGGTAGATGTCTAGTCTACTTTATGGCTCTAATCTGATAGTGGTATATGTCTAGTCTCCTTATGGCTCTAATCTGATAGTGGTAGTAGTGGTGTTAGATGTCTAGTCTACTTTATAGCTCTAATCTGATAGTGGTAGTGGGGTGGTAGATGTCTAGTCTACTTTATAGCTCTAATCTGATAGTGGTAGTAGGGTGGTAGATGTCTAGTTTCCATTTTGTCCTCTAATCTGATAGTGGTAGTGGGGTGGTAGATGTCTAGTCTCCTTTATGGCTCTAATCCGATAGTGGTAGTGGGTTGGTAGATGTCTAGTTTCCATTATGTCTCTAATCTGATAGTGGTAGTGGGGTGGTAGATGTCTAGTCTCCTTTATGGCTCTAATTTGATAGTGGTAGTAGTGGTGTTAGATGTCTAGTCTCCTTTATGGCTCTAATCTGATAATGGTAGTGGGGTGGTAGATGTCTACTCTACTTTATGGCTCTAATCTGATAGTGGTAGTGGGGTGGTAGGTTTCTAGTCTCCTTTATGGCTCTAATCTGATAGTGGTAGTAGTGGTGTTAGGTCTAGTCTCCTTTATGGCTCTAATCTGATAATGGTAGTGGGGTGGTAGATGTCTAGTCTACTTTATGGCTCTAATCTGATAGTGGTAGTGGGGTGGTAGATGTCTAGTGTACTTTATGGCTCTAATCTGATAGTGGTATATGTCTAGTCTCCTTTATGGCTCTAATCTGATAGTGGTAGAAGTGGTGTTAGATGTCTAGTCTACTTTATAGCTCTAATCTGATAGTGGTAGCGGGGTGCTAGATGTCTACTCTACTTTATGGCTCTAATTTGATAGTGGTAGTAGTGGTGTTAGATATCTAGTCTACTTTATAGCTCTAATCTGATAGTGGTAGAAGTGGTGTTAGATGTCTAGTCTACTTTATAGCTCTAATCTGATAGTGGTAGCGGGGTGCTAGATGTCTACTCTACTTTATGGCTCTAATTTGATAGTGGTAGTAGTGGTGTTAGATGTCTAGTCTACTTTATAGCTCTAATCTGATAGTGGTAGCGGGGTGCTAGATGTCTACTCTACTTTATGGCTCTAATCTCATAATGGTAGTGGGGTGGTAGATGTCTACTCTACTTTATGGCTCTAATCTGATAGTGGGTTGGTAGATGTCTAGTCTCCATTATGTCTCTAATCTGATAGTGGTAGTGGGGTGGTAGATGTCTGGTCCCTTTATGGCTCTAATCTGATAGTGGTAGTAGTGGTTTTAGGTCTAGTCTCCTTTATGGCTCTAATCTGATAATGGTAGTGGGGTGGTAGATGTCTACTCTACTTTATGGCTCTAATTTGATAGTGGTAGTAGTGGTGTTAGATGTCTAGTCTACTTTATAGCTCTAATCTGATAGTGGTACCGGGGTGCTAGATGTCTACTCTACTTTATGGCTCTAATCTCATAATGGTAGTGGGGTGGTAGATGTCTACTCTACTTTATGGCTCTAATCTGATAGTGGGTTGGTAGATGTCTAGTCTCCATTATGTCTCTAATCTGATAGTGGTAGTGGGGTGGTAGATGTCTGGTCCCTTTATGGCTCTAATCTGATAGTGGTAGTAGTGGTTTTAGTTCTAGTCTCCTTTATGGCTCTAATCTGATAATGGTAGTGGGGTGGTAGATGTCTAGTCTACTTTATGGCTCTAATCTGATAGTGGTAGTGGGGTGGTAGATGTCTAGTCTACTTTATGGCTCTAATCTGATAGTGGTAGTGGGTTGGTAGATGTCTAGTCTCCATTATGTCTCTAATCTGATATTGGTAGTGGGGTGGTAGATGTCTAGTCTACTTTATGGCTCTAATCTGATAATGGTAGCGGGGTGGTAGATGTCTAGTCTCCTTTATGGCTCTAATCTGATAATGGTAGTGGGGTGGTAGATGTCTAGTCTACTTTATGGCTCTAATCTGATAGTGGTAGTGGGGTGGTAGATGTCTAGTCTACTTTATGGCTCTAATCTGATAGTGGTAGTGGGGTGGTAGATGTCTAGTCTACTTTATGGCTCTAATCTGATAGTGGTAGTGGGATGGTAGATGTCTAGTCTCCATTATGGCTCTAATCTGATAGTGGTACCGGGGTGCTAGATGTCTACTCTACTTTATGGCTCTAATCTCATAATGGTAGTGGGGTGGTAGATGTCTACTCTACTTTATGGCTCTAATCTGATAGTGGGTTGGTAGATGTCTAGTCTCCATTATGTCTGTAATCTGATAGTGGTAGTGGGGTGGTAGATGTCTGGTCCCTTTATGGCTCTAATCTGATAGTGGTAGTAGTGGTTTTAGGTCTAGTCTCCTTTATGGCTCTAATCTGATAATGGTAGTGGGGTGGTAGATGTCTAGTCTACTTTATGGCTCTAATCTGATAGTGGTAGTGGGGTGGTAGATGTCTAGTCTACTTTATGGCTCTAATCTGATAGTGGTAGTGGGTTGGTAGATGTCTAGTCTCCATTATGTCTTCTAATCTGATATTGGTAGTGGGGTGGTAGATGTCTAGTCTACTTTATGGCTCTAATCTGATAATGGTAGCGGGGTGGTAGATGTCTAGTCTCCTTTATGGCTCTAATCTGATAATGGTAGTGGGGTGGTAGATGTCTAGTCTACTTTATGGCTCTAATCTGATAGTGGTAGTGGGGTGGTAGATGTCTAGTCTACTTTATGGCTCTAATCTGATAGTGGTAGTGGGATGGTAGATGTCTAGTCTACTTTATGGCTCTAATCTGATAGAGGTATATGTCTAGTCTCCTTTATGGCTCTAATCTGATAGTGGTAGTAGTGGTGTTAGATGTCTAGTCTACTTTATAGCTCTAATCTGATAGTGGTAGCGGGGTGCTAGATGTCTACTCTACTTTATGGCTCTAATTTGATAGTGGTAGTAGTGGTGTTAGATGTCTAGTCTCCTTTATGGCTCTAATCTCATAATGGTAGTGGGGTGGTAGATGTCTACTCTACTTTATGGCTTGAATCTGATAATGGTAGTGGGGTGGTAGATGTCTAGTCTACTTTATGGCTCTAATCTGATAGTGGTAGTGGGGTGGTAGATGTCTAGTCTACTTTATGGCTCTAATCTGATAGTGGTAGCGGGGTGCTAGATGTCTACTCTACTTTATGGCTCTAATCTCATAATGGTAGTGGGGTGGTAGATGTCTACTCTACTTTATGGCTCTAATCTGATAGTGGGTTGGTAGATGTCTAGTCTCCATTATGTCTCTAATCTGATAGTGGTAGTGGGGTGGTAGATGTCTGGTCCCTTTATGGCTCTAATCTGATAGTGGTAGTAGTGGTTTTAGGTCTAGTCTCCTTTATGGCTCTAATCTGATAATGGTAGTGGGGTGGTAGATGTCTAGTCTACTTTATGGCTCTAATCTGATAGTGGTAGTGGGGTGGTAGATGTCTAGTGTACTTTATGGCTCTAATCTGATAGTGGTATATGTCTAGTCTCCTTTATGGCTCTAATCTGATAGTGGTAGAAGTGGTGTTAGATGTCTAGTCTACTTTATAGCTCTAATCTGATAGTGGTAGCGGGGTGCTAGATGTCTACTCTACTTTATGGCTCTAATTTGATAGTGGTAGTAGTGGTGTTAGATGTCTAGTCTCCTTTATGGCTCTAATCTCATAATGGTAGTGGGGTGGTAGATGTCTAGTCTACTTTATGGCTCTAATCTGATAATGGTAGCGGGGTGGTAGATGTCTAGTCTCCTTTATGGCTCTAATCTGATAATGGTAGTGGGGTGGTAGATGTCTAGTCTACTTTATGGCTCTAATCTGATAGTGGTAGTGGGGTGGTAGATGTCTAGTCTACTTTATGGCTCTAATCTGATAGTGGTAGTGGGGTGGTAGATGTCTAGTCTACTTTATGGCTCTAATCTGATAGAGGTATATGTCTAGTCTCCTTTATGGCTCTAATCTGATAGTGGTAGTAGTGGTGTTAGATGTCTAGTCTACTTTATAGCTCTAATCTGATAGTGGTAGCGGGGTGCTAGATGTCTACTCTACTTTATGGCTCTAATTTGATAGTGGTAGTAGTGGTGTTAGATGTCTAGTCTCCTTTATGGCTCTAATCTCATAATGGTAGTGGGGTGGTAGATGTCTACTCTACTTTATGGCTTGAATCTGATAATGGTAGTGGGGTGGTAGATGTCTAGTCTACTTTATGGCTCTAATCTGATAGTGGTAGTGGGGTGGTAGATGTCTAGTCTACTTTATGGCTCTAATCTGATAGTGGTAGCGGGGTGCTAGATGTCTACTCTACTTTATGGCTCTAATCTCATAATGGTAGTGGGGTGGTAGATGTCTACTCTACTTTATGGCTCTAATCTGATAGTGGGTTGGTAGATGTCTAGTCTCCATTATGTCTCTAATCTGATAGTGGTAGTGGGGTGGTAGATGTCTGGTCCCTTTATGGCTCTAATCTGATAGTGGTAGTAGTGGTTTTAGGTCTAGTCTCCTTTATGGCTCTAATCTGATAATGGTAGTGGGGTGGTAGATGTCTAGTCTACTTTATGGCTCTAATCTGATAGTGGTAGTGGGGTGGTAGATGTCTAGTGTACTTTATGGCTCTAATCTGATAGTGGTATATGTCTAGTCTCCTTTATGGCTCTAATCTGATAGTGGTAGAAGTGGTGTTAGATGTCTAGTCTACTTTATAGCTCTAATCTGATAGTGGTAGCGGGGTGCTAGATGTCTACTCTACTTTATGGCTCTAATTTGATAGTGGTAGTAGTGGTGTTAGATATCTAGTCTACTTTATAGCTCTAATCTGATAGTGGTAGAAGTGGTGTTAGATGTCTAGTCTACTTTATAGCTCTAATCTGATAGTGGTAGCGGGGTGCTAGATGTCTACTCTACTTTATGGCTCTAATTTGATAGTGGTAGTAGTGGTGTTAGATGTCTAGTCTACTTTATAGCTCTAATCTGATAGTGGTACCGGGGTGCTAGATGTCTACTCTACTTTATGGCTCTAATCTCATAATGGTAGTGGGGTGGTAGATGTCTACTCTACTTTATGGCTCTAATCTGATAGTGGGTTGGTAGATGTCTAGTCTCCATTATGTCTCTAATCTGATAGTGGTAGTGGGGTGGTAGATGTCTGGTCCCTTTATGGCTCTAATCTGATAGTGGTAGTAGTGGTTTTAGTTCTAGTCTCCTTTATGGCTCTAATCTGATAATGGTAGTGGGGTGGTAGATGTCTAGTCTACTTTATGGCTCTAATCTGATAGTGGTAGTGGGGTGGTAGATGTCTAGTCTACTTTATGGCTCTAATCTGATAGTGGTAGTGGGTTGGTAGATGTCTAGTCTCCATTATGTCTCTAATCTGATATTGGTAGTGGGGTGGTAGATGTCTAGTCTACTTTATGGCTCTAATCTGATAATGGTAGCGGGGTGGTAGATGTCTAGTCTCCTTTATGGCTCTAATCTGATAATGGTAGTGGGGTGGTAGATGTCTAGTCTACTTTATGGCTCTAATCTGATAGTGGTAGTGGGGTGGTAGATGTCTAGTCTACTTTATGGCTCTAATCTGATAGTGGTAGTGGGGTGGTAGATGTCTAGTCTACTTTATGGCTCTAATCTGATAGTGGTAGTGGGATGGTAGATGTCTAGTCTCCATTATGGCTCTAATCTGATAGTGGTACCGGGGGTGCTAGATGTCTACTCTACTTTATGGCTCTAATCTCATAATGGTAGTGGGGTGGTAGATGTCTACTCTACTTTATGGCTCTAATCTGATAGTGGGTTGGTAGATGTCTAGTCTCCATTATGTCTGTAATCTGATAGTGGTAGTGGGGTGGTAGATGTCTGGTCCCTTTATGGCTCTAATCTGATAGTGGTAGTAGTGGTTTTAGGTCTAGTCTCCTTTATGGCTCTAATCTGATAATGGTAGTGGGGTGGTAGATGTCTAGTCTACTTTATGGCTCTAATCTGATAGTGGTAGTGGGGTGGTAGATGTCTAGTCTACTTTATGGCTCTAATCTGATAGTGGTAGTGGGTTGGTAGATGTCTAGTCTCCATTATGTCTTCTAATCTGATATTGGTAGTGGGGTGGTAGATGTCTAGTCTACTTTATGGCTCTAATCTGATAATGGTAGCGGGGTGGTAGATGTCTAGTCTCCTTTATGGCTCTAATCTGATAATGGTAGTGGGGTGGTAGATGTCTAGTCTACTTTATGGCTCTAATCTGATAGTGGTAGTGGGGTGGTAGATGTCTAGTCTACTTTATGGCTCTAATCTGATAGTGGTAGTGGGATGGTAGATGTCTAGTCTACTTTATGGCTCTAATCTGATAGAGGTATATGTCTAGTCTCCTTTATGGCTCTAATCTGATAGTGGTAGTAGTGGTGTTAGATGTCTAGTCTACTTATAGCTCTAATCTGATAGTGGTAGCGGGGTGCTAGATGTCTACTCTACTTTATGGCTCTAATTTGATAGTGGTAGTAGTGGTGTTAGATGTCTAGTCTCCTTTATGGCTCTAATCTCATAATGGTAGTGGGGTGGTAGATGTCTACTCTACTTTATGGCTTGAATCTGATAATGGTAGTGGGGTGGTAGATGTCTAGTCTACTTTATGGCTCTAATCTGATAGTGGTAGTGGGGTGGTAGATGTCTAGTCTACTTTATGGCTCTAATCTGATAGTGGTAGCGGGGTGCTAGATGTCTACTCTACTTTATGGCTCTAATCTCATAATGGTAGTGGGGTGGTAGATGTCTACTCTACTTTATGGCTCTAATCTGATAGTGGGTTGGTAGATGTCTAGTCTCCATTATGTCTCTAATCTGATAGTGGTAGTGGGGTGGTAGATGTCTGGTCCCTTTATGGCTCTAATCTGATAGTGGTAGTAGTGGTTTTAGGTCTAGTCTCCTTTATGGCTCTAATCTGATAATGGTAGTGGGGTGGTAGATGTCTAGTCTACTTTATGGCTCTAATCTGATAGTGGTAGTGGGGTGGTAGATGTCTAGTGTACTTTATGGCTCTAATCTGATAGTGGTATATGTCTAGTCTCCTTTATGGCTCTAATCTGATAGTGGTAGAAGTGGTGTTAGATGTCTAGTCTACTTTATAGCTCTAATCTGATAGTGGTAGCGGGGTGCTAGATGTCTACTCTACTTTATGGCTCTAATTTGATAGTGGTAGTAGTGGTGTTAGATGTCTAGTCTCCTTTATGGCTCTAATCTCATAATGGTAGTGGGGTGGTAGATGTCTAGTCTACTTTATGGCTCTAATCTGATAATGGTAGCGGGGTGGTAGATGTCTAGTCTCCTTTATGGCTCTAATCTGATAATGGTAGTGGGGTGGTAGATGTCTAGTCTACTTTATGGCTCTAATCTGATAGTGGTAGTGGGGTGGTAGATGTCTAGTCTACTTTATGGCTCTAATCTGATAGTGGTAGTGGGGTGGTAGATGTCTAGTCTACTTTATGGCTCTAATCTGATAGAGGTATATGTCTAGTCTCCTTTATGGCTCTAATCTGATAGTGGTAGTAGTGGTGTTAGATGTCTAGTCTACTTTATAGCTCTAATCTGATAGTGGTAGCGGGGTGCTAGATGTCTACTCTACTTTATGGCTCTAATTTGATAGTGGTAGTAGTGGTGTTAGATGTCTAGTCTCCTTTATGGCTCTAATCTCATAATGGTAGTGGGGTGGTAGATGTCTACTCTACTTTATGGCTTGAATCTGATAATGGTAGTGGGGTGGTAGATGTCTAGTCTACTTTATGGCTCTAATCTGATAGTGGTAGTGGGGTGGTAGATGTCTAGTCTACTTTATGGCTCTAATCTGATAGTGGTAGCGGGGTGCTAGATGTCTACTCTACTTTATGGCTCTAATCTCATAATGGTAGTGGGGTGGTAGATGTCTACTCTACTTTATGGCTCTAATCTGATAGTGGGTTGGTAGATGTCTAGTCTCCATTATGTCTCTAATCTGATAGTGGTAGTGGGGTGGTAGATGTCTGGTCCCTTTATGGCTCTAATCTGATAGTGGTAGTAGTGGTTTTAGGTCTAGTCTCCTTTATGGCTCTAATCTGATAATGGTAGTGGGGTGGTAGATGTCTAGTCTACTTTATGGCTCTAATCTGATAGTGGTAGTGGGGTGGTAGATGTCTAGTGTACTTTATGGCTCTAATCTGATAGTGGTATATGTCTAGTCTCCTTTATGGCTCTAATCTGATAGTGGTAGAAGTGGTGTTAGATGTCTAGTCTACTTTATAGCTCTAATCTGATAGTGGTAGCGGGGTGCTAGATGTCTACTCTACTTTATGGCTCTAATTTGATAGTGGTAGTAGTGGTGTTAGATATCTAGTCTACTTTATAGCTCTAATCTGATAGTGGTAGAAGTGGTGTTAGATGTCTAGTCTACTTTAGTCCTTTTACTCTATGTTCCAGACGTTCTAGACGACCAATTCTCATAGCTTTTAGCCGTACCCTTATTCTACTCCTCCTATGTTCCTCTGGCGATGTAGAGGTGAATCCAGGCCCTGCAGTGCCTAGCTCCACTCCTATTCCCCAGGCGCTCTCTTTTGACGACTTCTGTAACCGTAATAGCCTTGGTTTCATGCATGTTAACATTAGAAGCCTCCTCCCTAAGTTTGTTCTATTCACTGCTTTAGCACACTCTGCCAACCCGGATGTTCTAGCTGTGTCTGAATCCTGGCTTAGGAAGACCACCAAAAATTCTGAAGTTTCAATTCCAAACTACAACATTTTCAGACAAGATAGAACTGCCAAAGGGGGCGGTGTTGCAATCTACTGCAAAGATAGCCTGCAGAGTTCTGTCCTACTATCCAGGTCTGTACCCAAACAATTTGAACTTCTACTTTTAAAAATCCACCTCTCTAAAAACAAGTCTCTCACCGTTGCCGCCTGCTATAGACCACCCTCTGCCCCCAGCTGTGCTCTGGACACCATATGTGAACTGATTGCCCCCCATCTATCTTCAGAGTTCGTGCTGCTAGGCGACCTAAACTGGAACATGCTTAACACCCCAGCCATCCTACAATCTAAACTTGATGCCCTCAATCTCACACAAATAATCAATGAACCTACCAGGTACCTCCCCAAAACCTTAAACACGGGCACCCTCATAGATATCATCCTAACCAACTTCCCCTCTAAATACACCTCTGCTGTCTTCAACCAAGATCTCAGCGATCACTGCCTCATTGCCTGCATCCGTAATGGGTCAGCGGTCAAACGACCTCCACTCATCACTGTAAAACGCTCCCTGAAACACTTCTGCGAGCAGGCCTTTCTAATCGACCTGGCCGGGGTATCCTGGAAGGATATTGATCTCATCCCGTCAGTAGAGGATGCCTGGATATTTTTTAAAAATGCCTTCCTAACCATCTTAAATAAACATGCCCCATTCAAGAAATTTAGAACCAGGAACAGATATAGCCCTTGGTTCTCCCCAGACCTGACTGCCCTTAACCAACACAAAAACATCCTATGGCGTTCTGCATTAGCATCGAACAGCCCCCGTGATATGCAGCTGTTCAGGGAAGCTAGAAATCATTATACACAGGCAGTTAGAAAAGCCAAGGCTAGCTTTTTCAAGCAGAAATTTGCTTCCTGCAACACTAACTCAAAAAAGTTCTGGGACACTGTAAAGTCCATGGAGAATAAGAACACCTCCTCCCAGCTGCCCACTGCACTGAAGATAGGAAACACTGTCACCACTGATAAATCCACCATAATTGAGAATTTCAATAAGCATTTTTCTACGGCTGGCCATGCTTTCCACCTGGCTACTCCTACCCCGGACAACAGCACTGCACCCCCAACAGCAACTCGCCCAAGCCTTCCCCATTTCTCCTTCTCCCAAATCCATTCAGCTGATGTTCTGAAAGAGCTGCAAAATCTGGACCCCTACAAATCAGCCGGGCTAGACAATCTGGACCCTTTCTTTCTAAAATTATCTGCCGAAATTGTTGCCACCCCTATTACTAGCCTGTTCAACCTCTCTTTCGTGTCGTCTGAGATTCCCAAAGATTGGAAAGCAGCTGCGGTCATCCCCCTCTTCAAAGGGGGGGACACTCTTGACCCAAACTGCTACAGACCTATATCTATCCTACCGTGCCTTTCTAAGGTCTTCGAAAGCCAAGTCAACAAACAGATTACCGACCATTTCGAATCTCACCATACCTTCTCTGCTATGCAATCTGGTTTCAGAGCTGGTCATGGGTGCACCTCAGCCACGCTCAAGGTCCTAAACGATATCTTAACCGCCATCGATAAGAAACATTACTGTGCAGCCGTATTCATTGATCTGGCCAAGGCTTTCGACTCTGTCAATCACCATATCCTCATCGGCAGACTCAACAGCCTTGGTTTCTCAAATGATTGCCTCGCCTGGTTCACCAACTACTTCTCTGATAGAGTTCAGTGTGTCAAGTCGGAGGGTCTGCTGTCCGGACCTCTGGCAGTCTCTATGGGGGTGCCACAGGGTTCAATTCTTGGACCGACTCTCTTCTCTGTATACATCAATGAGGTCGCTCTTGCTGCTGGTGAGTCCCTGATCCACCTCTACGCAGACGACACCATTCTGTATACTTCCGGCCCTTCTTTGGACACTGTGTTAACAACCCTCCAGGCAAGCTTCAATGCCATACAACTCTCCTTCCGTGGCCTCCAATTGCTCTTAAATACAAGTAAAACTAAATGCATGCTCTTCAACCGATCGCTACCTGCACCTACCCGCCTGTCCAACATCACTACTCTGGACGGCTCTGACTTAGAATACGTGGACAACTACAAATACTTAGGTGTCTGGTTAGACTGTAAACTCTCCTTCCAGACCCATATCAAACATCTCCAATCCAAAGTTAAATCTAGAATTGGCTTCCTATTTCGCAACAAAGCATCCTTCACTCATGCTGCCAAACATACCCTTGTAAAACTGACCATCCTACCAATCCTCGACTTTGGCGATGTCATTTACAAAATAGCCTCCAATACCCTACTCAACAAATTGGATGCAGTCTATCACAGTGCAATCCGTTTTATCACCAAAGCCCCATATACTACCCACCATTGCGACCTGTACGCTCTCGTTGGCTGGCCCTCGCTTCATACTCGTCGCCAAACCCACTGGCTCCATGTCATCTACAAGACCCTGCTAGGTAAAGTCCCCCCTTATCTCAGCTCGCTGGTCACCATAGCATCTCCCACCTGTAGCACACGCTCCAGCAGGTATATCTCTCTAGTCACCCCCAAGACCAATTCTTTCTTTGGCCGCCTCTCCTTCCAGTTCTCTGCTGCCAATGACTGGAACGAACTACAAAAATCTCTGAAACTGGAAACACTTATCTCCCTCACTAGCTTTAAGCACCAACTGTCAGAGCAGCTCACAGATTACTGCACCTGTACATAGCCCACCTATAATTTAGCCCAAACAACTACCTCTTTCCCAACTGTATTTAATTTTTATTTATTTATTTATTTTGCTCCTTTGCACCCCATTATTTTTTTATTTCTACTTTGCACATTCTTCCATTGCAAAACTACCATTCCAGTATTTTACTTGCTATATTGTATTTACTTTGCCATCATGGCCTTTTTTTGCCTTTACCTCCCTTCTCACCTCATTTGCTCACATTGTATATAGACTTGTTTATACTGCATTATTGACTGTATGTTTGTTTTTACTCCATGTGTAACTCTGTGTCGTTTTATCTGTCGAACTGCTTTGCTTTATCTTGGCCAGGTCGCAATTGTAAATGAGAACTTGTTCTCAACTTGCCTACCTGGTTAAATAAAGGTAAAATAAAAAATAAAAATAAAATAGCTCTAATCTGATAGTGGTAGCGGGGTGCTAGATGTCTACTCTACTTTATGGCTCTAATTTGATAGTGGTAGTAGTGGTGTTAGATGTCTAGTCTACTTTATAGCTCTAATCTGATAGTGGTAGTGGGGTGCTAGATGTCTACTCTACTTTATGGCTCTAATCTCATAATGGTAGTGGGGTGGTAGATGTCTACTCTACTTTATGGCTCTAATCTGATAGTGGGTTGGTAGATGTCTAGTCTCCATTATGTCTCTAATCTGATAGTGGTAGTGGGGTGGTAGATGTCTGGTCCCTTTATGGCTCTAATCTGATAGTGGTAGTAGTGGTTTTAGGTCTAGTCTCCTTTATGGCTCTAATCTGATAATGGTAGTGGGGTGGTAGATGTCTACTCTACTTTATGGCTCTAATTTGATAGTGGTAGTAGTGGTGTTAGATGTCTAGTCTACTTTATAGCTCTAATCTGATAGTGGTACCGGGGTGCTAGATGTCTACTCTACTTTATGGCTCTAATCTCATAATGGTAGTGGGGTGGTAGATGTCTACTCTACTTTATGGCTCTAATCTGATAGTGGGTTGGTAGATGTCTAGTCTCCATTATGTCTCTAATCTGATAGTGGTAGTGGGGTGGTAGATGTCTGGTCCCTTTATGGCTCTAATCTGATAGTGGTAGTAGTGGTTTTAGGTCTAGTCTCCTTTATGGCTCTAATCTGATAATGGTAGTGGGGTGGTAGATGTCTAGTCTACTTATGGCTCTAATCTGATAGTGGTAGTGGGGTGGTAGATGTCTAGTCTACTTTATGGCTCTAATCTGATAGTGGTAGTGGGTTGGTAGATGTCTAGTCCTCCATTATGTCTCTAATCTGATATTGGTAGTGGGGTGGTAGATGTCTAGTCTACTTTATGGCTCTAATCTGATAATGGTAGCGCGGGTGGTAGATGTCTAGTCCTCCTTTATGGCTCTAATCTGATAGTGGTAGTGGGGTGGTAGATGTCTAGTCTCCTTTATGGCTCTAATCTGATAGTGGTAGTGGGTGGTAGATGTCTAGTCTCCTTTATGGCTCTAATCTGATAGTGGTAGTGGGGTGGTAGATGTCTAGTCTCCTTTATGGCTCTAATCTGATAGTGGTAGTGGGGTGGTAGATGTCTAGTCTACTTTATGGCTCTAATCTGATAGTGGTAGTGGGTGGTAGATGTCTAGTCTCCTTTATGGCTCTAATCTGATAGTGGTAGTGGGGTGGTAGATGTCTAGTCTACTTTATGGCTCTAATCTGATAGTGGTAGTGGGGTGGTAGATGTCTAGTCTCCTTATGGCTCTAATCTGATAGTGGTAGTGGGTGGTAGATGTCTAGTCTCCTTTATGGCTCTAATCTGATAGTGGTAGTGGGGTGGTAGATGTCTAGTCTCCTTTATGGCTCTAATCTGATAATGGTAGTGGGGTGGTAGATGTCTAGTCTACTTATGGCTCTAATCTGATAGTGGTAGTGGGGTGGTAGGATGTCTAGTCTACTTTATGGCTCTAATCTGATAGTGTAGGTGGGGTGGTAGGATGTCTAGTCTACTTTATGGCTCTAATCTGATAGTGGTAGTGGGGTGGTAGATGTCTAGTGTACTTTATGGCTCTAATCTGATAGAGGTATAGTGTCTAGTCTCCTTTATGGCTCTAATCTGATAGTGGTTAGTAGTGTGTTAGATAGCTAGTCTACTTTATAGCTCTAATCTGATAGTGGTAGCGGGGTGGGCTAGATGTCTACTCTACTTTATGGCTGCTAATTTGAATAGTGGTAGTAGTGGTGTTAGATGTCTAGTCTCCTTATGGCTCTATCTGCATAATGGTAGTGGGGTGGTAGATGTCTACTCTACTTTATTGGCTTGAATCTGATAATGGTAGTGGGGTGGTAGATGTCTAGTCTACTTTATGGCTCTAATCTGATAGTGGTAGTGGGGGTGGTAGATGTCTAGTCTACTTTATGGCTCTAATCTGATAATGGTAGCGGGGTGGTAGATGTCTAGTCTACTTTATGGCTCTAATCTGATAGTGGTATATGTCTAGTCTCCTTTATGGCTCTAATCTGATAGTGGTAGTAGTGGTGTTAGATGTCTAGTCTACTTTATAGCTCTAATCTGATAGTGGTAGTGGGGTGGTAGATGTCTAGTCTACTTTATAGCTCTAATCTGATAGTGGTAGTGGGGTGGTAGATGTCTTAGTTTCCATTTTGTCTCTAATCTGATAGTGGTAGTGGGTGGTTGATGTCTAGTCTCCTTTATGGCTCTAATCTGATAGTGGTAGTGGGTTGGTAGATGTCTAGTTTACATTATGTCTCTAATCTGATAGTGGTAGTGGGTGGTAGATGTCTAGTCTCCTTTATGGCTCTAATTTGATAGTGGTAGTAGTGGTGTTAGATGTCTAGTCTACTTATAGCTCTAATCTGATAGTGGTAGCGGGGTGCTAGATGTCTAGTTTACATTATGTCTCTAATCTGATAGTGGTAGTGGGGGTGGTAGATGTCTAGTCTCCTTTATGGCTCTAATTTGATAGTGGTAGTAGTGGTGTTAGATGTCTAGTCTACTTTATGGCTCTAATATGATAGTGGTATATGTCTAGTCTCCATTATGTCTCTAATCTGATAGTGGTAGTGGGTTGGTAGATGTCTAGTCTCCATTATGTCTCTAATCTGATAGTGGTAGTGGGGTGGTAGATGTCTAGTCTACTTTATGGCTCTAATCTGATAGTGGTAGTGGGGTGGTAGATGTCTAGTGTACTTTATGGCTCTAATCTGATAGAGGTATATGTCTAGTCTCCTTTATGGCTCTAATCTGATAGTGGTAGTAGTGGTGTTAGATGTCTAGTCTACTTTCTAGCTCTAATCTGATAGTGGTAGCGGGGTGCTAGATGTCTACTCTACTTTATGGCTCTAATTTGATAGTGGTAGTAGTGGTGTTAGATGTCTAGTCTCCTTTATGGCTCTAATCTCATAATGGTAGTGGGGTGGTAGATGTCTACTCTACTTTATGGCTTGAATCTGATAATGGTTAGTGGGGTGGTAGATGTCTAGTCTACTTTATGGGCTCTAATCTGATAGTGGTAGTGGGGTGGTAGATGTCTAGTCTACTTTATGGCTCTAATCTGATAATGGTAGCGGGGTGGTAGATGTCTAGTCTACTTTATGGCTCTAATCTGATAGTGGTATATGTCTAGTCTCCTTTATGGCTCTAATCTGATAGTGGTAGTAGTGGTGTTAGATGTCTAGTCTACTTTATAGCTCTAATCTGATAGTGGTAGTGGGGGTGGTAGATGTCTAGTCTACTTTATAGCTCTAATCTGATAGTGGTAGTGGGGTGGTAGATGTCTAGTTTCCATTTTGTCTCTAATCTGATAGTGGTAGTGGGGTGGTTGATGTCTAGTCTCCTTTATGGCTCTAATCTGATAGTGGTAGTGGGTTGGTAGATGTCTAGTTTACATTATGTCTCTAATCTGATAGTGGTAGTGGGGTGGTAGATGTCTAGTCTCCTTTATGGCTCTAATTTGATAGTGGTAGTAGTGGTGTTAGATGTCTAGTCTACTTTATAGCTCTAATCTGATAGTGGTAGCGGGGTGCTAGATGTCTACTCTACTTTATGGCTCTAATTTGATAGTGGTAGTAGTGGTGTTAGATGTCTAGTCTCCTTTATGGCTCTAATCTCATAATGGTAGTGGGGTGGTAGATGTCTACTCTACTTTATGGCTTGAATCTGATAATGGTAGTGGGGTTGTAGATGTCTAGTCTACTTTATGGCTCTAATCTGATAGTGGTAGTGGGGTGGTAGATGTCTAGTCTACTTTATGGCTCTAATCTGATAGTGGTAGTGGGTTGGTAGATGTCTAGTCTCCATTATGTCTCTAATCTGATATTGGTAGTGGGGTGGTAGATGTCTAGTCTACTTTATGGCTCTAATCTGATAATGGTAGCGGGGTGGTAGATGTCTAGTCTACTTTATGGCTCTAATCTGATAGTGGTATATGTCTAGTCTCCTTTATGGCTCTAATCTGATAGTGGTAGTAGTGGTGTTAGATGTCTAGTCTACTTTATAGCTCTAATCTGATAGTGGTAGTGGGGTGGTAGATGTCTAGTCTCCTTTATGGCTCTAATCTGATAGTGGTAGTGGGTTGGTAGATGTCTAGTTTACATTATGTCTCTAATCTGATAGTGGTAGTGGGTGGTAGATGTCTAGTCTCCTTTATGGCTCTAATTTGATAGTGGTAGTAGTGGTGTTAGATGTCTAGTCTCCTTTATGGCTCTAATCTGATAATGGTAGTGGGGTGGTAGATGTCTACTCTACTTTATGGCTCTAATCTGATAGTGGTAGTGGGGTGGTAGGTTTCTAGTCTCCTTTATGGCTCTAATCTGATAGTGGTAGTAGTGGTGTTAGGTCTAGTCCTCCTTTATGGCTCTAATCTGATAATGGTAGCGGGGTGGTAGATGTCTACTCTACTTTATGGCTCTAATCTGATAATGGTAGTGGGGTGGTAGATGTCTAGTCTACTTTATGGCTCTATATGATAGTGGTATATGTCTAGTCTCCATTATGTCTCTAATCTGATAGTGGTAGTGGGTTGGTAGATGTCTAGTCTCCATTATGTCTCTAATCTGATAGTGGTAGTGGGGTGGTAGATGTCTGGTCTCCTTTATGGCTCTAATCTGATAGTGGTAGTAGTGGTGTTAGGTCTAGTCTCCTTTATGGCTCTAATCTGATAATGGTAGTGGGGTGGTAGATGTCTAGTCTACTTTATGGCTCTAATCTGATAGTGGTAGTGGGGGTGGTAGATGTCTAGTCTACTTTATGGCTCTAATCTGATAGTGGGTTGGTAGATGTCTAGTCTCCATTATGTCTCTAATCTGATATTGGTAGTGGGGTGGTAGATTTCTAGTCTACTTTATGGCTCTAATCTGATAATGGTAGCGGGGGGTGGTAGATGTCTAGTCTACTTTATGGCTCTAATCTGATAGTGGTATATGTCTAGTCTCCTTTATGGCTCTATCTGATAGTGGTAGTAGTGGTGTTAGATGTCTAGTCTACGTTATAGCTCTAATCTGATAGTGGTAGTGGGGTGGTAGATGTCTAGTCTACTTTATGGTCTAATATGATAGTAGTAGATCTCTAGTCCCCATTATGGCTCTAAACTGATAGTGGTATATGTCTAGTCTCCATTATGGCTCTAATCTGATAGTGTAGTGGGTTGGTAGATGTCTAGTCTCCATTATGTCTCTAATCTGATAGTGGTAGGTGGGGTGGTAGATGTCTAGTCTCCTTTATGGCTCTAATTTGATAGTGGTAGTAGTGGTGTTAGATGTCTAGTCTCCTTTATGGCTCTAATCTGATAATGGTAGTGGGGTGGTAGATGTCTAGTCTACTTTATGGCTCTAATCTGATAGTGGTAGTGGGGGTGGTAGATGTCTAGTCTCTACTTTATGGCCTCTAATCTGATAGTGGTAGTGGGGTGGTAGATGTCTAGGTCTCCTTTATGGCTCTATATCTGATAGTGGTAGTAGTGGTGTTAGATGTCTAGTCTACTTTATAGCTCTAATCTGATAGTGGTAGCGGGGTGCTAGATGTCTACTCTACTTTATGGCTCTAATTTGATAGTGGTAGTGGGGTGGTAGATGTCTAGTCTACTTTATGGCTCTAATCTGATAATGGTAGCGGGGTGGTAGATGTCTAGTCTACTTTATGGCTCTAATCTGATAGTGGTATATGTCTAGTTTCCTTTATGGCTCTAATCTGATAGTGGTAGTAGTGGTGTTAGATGTCTAGTCTACTTTATAGCTCTAATCTGATAGTGGTAGTGGGGTGGTAGATGTCTAGTCTACTTTATAGCTCTAATCTGATAGTGGTAGTAGGGTGGTAGATGTCTAGTTTCCATTTTGTCTCTAATCTGATAGTGGTAGTGGGGTGGTAGATGTCTAGTCTCCTTTATGGCTCTAATCCGATAGTGGTAGTGGGTTGGAATGTCTAGTTTCCATTATGTCTCTAAATCTGATAGTGGTAGTGGGTGGGTAGATGTCTAGTCTCCTTATGGCTCTAATTTGATAGTGGTAGTAGTGGTGTTTAGATGTCTAGTCTCCTTTATTGGCTCTAATCTGATAATGGTAGTGGGGTGGTAGATGTCTACTCTACTTAATGGCTCTAATCTGATAGTGGTAGTGGGGTGGTAGGTTTCTAGTCTCCTTTATGGCTCTAATCTGATAGTGGTAGTAGTGGTGTTAGGTCTAGTCTCCTTTATGGCTCTAATCTGATAATGGTAGTGGGGTGGTAGATGTCTAGTCTACTTTATGGCTCTAATCTGATAGTGGTAGTGGGGTGGTAGATGTCTAGTGTACTTTATGGCTCTAATCTGATAGTGGTATATGTCTAGTCTCCTTTATGGCTCTAATCTGATAGTGGTAGAAGTGGTGTTAGATGTCTAGTCTACTTTATAGCTCTAATCTGATAGTGGTAGCGGGGTCGCTAGATGTCTACTCTACTTTATGGCTCTAATTTGATAGTCGGTAGTAGTGGTGTTAGATGTCTAGTCTACTTTATAGCTCTAATCTGATACGTGGTAGCGGCGTGGTAGATGTCTAGTCTACTTTATAGCTCTAATCTGATAGTGGTAGTGGGGTGGTAGATGTCTAGTCTACTTTATGGCTCTAATCTGATAGTGGGTTGGTAGATGTCTAGTCTCCATTATGGCTCTAATCTGATAGTGGTAGTGGGGTGGTAGATGTCTAGTCCCTTTATGGCTCTAATCTGATAGTGGTAGTAGTGGTTTTAGGTCTAGTCTCCTTTATGGCTCTAATCTGATAGTGGTAGTGGGGTGGTAGATGTCTAGTCTACTTTATGGCTCTAATCTGATAATGGTAGTGGTGTTAGATGTCTAGTCTACTTTATAGCTCTAATCTGATAGTGGTAGTGGGGTGGTAGATGTCTAGTCTACTTTATGGCTCTAATCTGATAATGGTAGTGGGGTGGTAGATGTCTAGTCTACTTTATGGCTCTAATCTGATAGTGGGTTGGTAGATGTCTAGTCTCCATTATGGCTCTAATCTGATAGTGGTAGTGGGGTGGTAGATGTCTAGTCTTTATGGCTCTAATCTGATAGTGGTAGTAGTGGTTTTAGGTCTAGTCTCCTTTATGGCTCTAATCTGATAGTGGTAGTGGGGTGGTAGATGTCTAGTCTACTTTATGGCTCTAATCTGATAGTGGTAGTGGGGTGGTAGATGTCTAGTCTACTTTATGGCTCTAATCTGATAGTGGTAGTGGGTTGGTAGATGTCTAGTCTCCATTATGGCTCTAATCTGATAGTGGTAGTGGGGTGGTAGATGTCTAGTCTACTTTATGGCTCTAATCTGATAGTGGTAGTGGGGTGGTAGATGTCTAGTCTCCTTTATGGCTCTAATCTGATAATGGTAGTGGGGTGGTAGATGTCTAGTCTACTTTATGGCTCTAATCTGATAGTGGTAGTGGGGTGGTAGATGTCTAGTCTACTTTATGGCTCTAATCTGATAGTGGTAGTGGGGTGGTAGATGTCTAGTCTACTTTATGGCTCTAATCTGATAGTGGTAGTGGGTGGTAGATGTCTAGTCTCCTTTATGGCTCTAATCTGATAGTGGTAGTGGGTGTAGATGTCTAGTCTACTTTATGGCTCTAATCTGATATGGTAGTGGGGTGGTAGATGTCTAGTCTACTTTATGGCTCTAATCTGATAGTGGGTTGGTAGATGTCTAGTCTCCATTATGGCTCTAATCTGATAGTGGTAGTGGGGTGGTAGATGTCTAGTCCCTTTATGGCTCTAATCTGATAGTGGTAGTAGTGGTGTTAGGTCTAGTCTCCTTTATGGCTCTAATCTGATAGTGGTAGTGGGGTGGTAGATGTCTAGTCTACTTTATGGCTCTAATCTGATAGTGGTAGTGGGGTGGTAGATGTCTAGTCTACTTTATGGCTCTAATCTGATAGTGGTAGTGGGTTGGTAGATGTCTAGTCTCCTTTATGGCTCTAATCTGATAGTGGTAGTGGGGTGGTAGATGTCTAGTCTACTTTATGGCTCTAATCTGATAGTGGTAGTGGGGTGGTAGATGTCTAGTCTCCTTTATGGCTCTAATCTGATAGTGGTAGTGGGGTGGTAGATGTCTAGTCTACTTTATGGCTCTAATCTGATAGTGGTAGTGGGGTGGTAGATGTCTAGTCTACTTTATGGCTCTAATCTGATAGTGGTAGTGGGGTGGTAGATGTCTAGTCTACTTTATGGCTCTAATCTGATAGTGGTATATGTCTAGTCTCCTTTATGGCTCTAATCTGATAGTGGTAGTAGTGGTGTTAGATGTCTAGTCTACTTTATGGCTCTAATCTGATAGTGGTAGTGGGTGGTAGATGTCTAGTCTACTTTATGGCTCTAATCTGATAGTGGTAGTAGTGGTGTTAGATGTCTAGTCTCCTTTATGGCTCTAATCTGATAGTGGTAGTGGGGTGGTAGATGTCTAGTCTACTTTATGGCTCTAATCTGATAGTGGTAGTGGGGTGGTAGATGTCTAGTCTACTTTATGGCTCTAATCTGATAGTGGTAGTGGGGTGGTAGATGTCTAGTCTACTTTATGGCTCTAATCTGATAGTGGTAGTGGGGTGGTAGATGTCTAGTCTACTTTATGGCTCTAATCTGATAGTGGTAGTGGGGTGGTAGATGTCTAGTCTACTTTATGGCTCTAATCTGATAGTGGTTGGTAGATGTCTAGTCTCCTTTATGGCTCTAATCTGATAGTGGTAGTGGGTGGTAGATGTCTAGTCTCCTTTATGGCTCTAATCTGATAGTGGTAGTAGTGGTGTTAGGTCTAGTCTCCTTTATGGCTCTAATCTGATAGTGGTAGTGGGGTGGTAGATGTCTAGTCTACTTTATGGCTCTAATCTGATAGTGGTAGTGGGGTGGTAGATGTCTAGTCTACTTTATGGCTCTAATCTGATAGTGGTATATGTCTAGTCTCCTTTATGGCTCTAATCTGATAGTGGTAGTAGTGGTGTTAGATGTCTAGTCTACTTTATGGCTCTAATCTGATAGTGGTAGTGGGGTGGTAGATGTCTAGTCTACTTTATGGCTCTAATCTGATAGTGGTAGTAGTGGTGTTAGATGTCTAGTCTCCTTTATGGCTCTAATCTGATAGTGGTAGTGGGTGTTAGATGTCTAGTCTACTTTATGGCTCTAATCTGATAGTGGTAGTGGGGTGGTAGATGTCTAGTCTCCTTTATGGCTCTAATCTGATAGTGGTAGTAGTGGTGTTAGATGTCTAGTCTACTTTATGGCTCTAATCTGATAGTGGTAGTGGGGTGGTAGATGTCTAGTCTACTTTATGGCTCTAATCTGATAGTGGTAGTGGGGTGGTAGATGTCTAGTCTACTTTATGGCTCTAATCTGATAGTGGGTTGGTAGATGTCTAGTCTCCTTTATGGCTCTAATCTGATAGTGGTAGTGGGGTGGTAGATGTCTAGTCTACTTTATGGCTCTAATCTGATAGTGGTAGTAGTGGTGTTAGGTCTAGTCTCCTTTATGGCTCTAATCTGATAGTGGTAGTGGGGTGGTAGATGTCTAGTCTACTTTATGGCTCTAATCTGATAGTGGTAGTAGGGTGTTAGATGTCTAGTCTACTTTATGGCTCTAATCTGATAGTGGTAGTGGGGTGGTAGATGTCTAGTCTACTTTATGGCTCTAATCTGATAGTGGTAGTGGGGTGGTAGATGTCTAGTCTACTTTATGGCTCTAATCTGATAGTGGTAGTGGGTAGATGTCTAGTCTCCTTTATGGCTCTAATCTGATAGTGGTAGTGGGGTGGTAGATGTCTAGTCTCTTTATGGCTCTAATCTGATAGTGGTAGTAGTGGTGTTAGGTCTAGTCTCCTTTATGGCTCTAATCTGATAGTGGTAGTGGGGTGGTAGATGTCTAGTCTACTTTATGGCTCTAATCTGATAGTGGTAGTGGGGTGGTAGATGTCTAGTCTACTTTATGGCTCTAATCTGATAGTGGTAGTGGGTGGTAGATGTCTAGTCTCCATTATGGCTCTAATCTGATAGTGGTAGTGGGGTGGTAGATGTCTAGTCTACTTTATGGCTCTAATCTGATAGTGGTAGTGGGGTGGTAGATGTCTAGTCTCCTTTATGGCTCTAATCTGATAGTGGTAGTGGGGTGGTAGATGTCTAGTCTACTTTATGGCTCTAATCTGATAGTGGTAGTGGGGTGGTAGATGTCTAGTCTACTTTATGGCTCTAATCTGATAGTGGTAGTGGGGTGGTAGATGTCTAGTCTACTTTATGGCTCTAATCTGATAGTGGTAGTGGGTGGTAGATGTCTAGTCTCCTTTATGGCTCTAATCTGATAGTGGTAGTGGGGTGGTAGATGTCTAGTCTACTTTATGGCTCTAATCTGATAATGGTAGTGGGGTGGTAGATGTCTAGTCTACTTTATGGCTCTAATCTGATAGTGGGTTGGTAGATGTCTAGTCTCCTTTATGGCTCTAATCTGATAGTGGTAGTGGGGTGGTAGATGTCTAGTCTACTTTATGGCTCTAATCTGATAGTGGTAGTAGTGGTGTTAGATGTCTAGTCTCCTTTATGGCTCTAATCTGATAGTGGTAGTGGGGTGGTAGATGTCTAGTCTACTTTATGGCTCTAATCTGATAGTGGTAGTGGGGTGGTAGATGTCTAGTCTACTTTATGGCTCTAATCTGATAGTGGTAGTGGGTTGGTAGATGTCTAGTCTCCTTATGGCTCTAATCTGATAGTGGTAGTGGGGTGGTAGATGTCTAGTCTCCTTTATGGCTCTAATCTGATAGTGGTAGTGGGGTGGTAGATGTCTAGTCTCCTTTATGGCTCTAATCTGATAGTGGTAGTGGGGTGGTAGATGTCTAGTCTACTTTATGGCTCTAATCTGATAGTGGTAGTGGGGTGGTAGATGTCTAGTCTACTTTATGGCTCTAATCTGATAGTGGTAGTGGGGTGGTAGATGTCTAGTCTACTTTATGGCTCTAATCTGATAGTGGTAGTGGGGTGGTAGATGTCTAGTCTACTTTATGGCTCTAATCTGATAGTGGTATATGTCTAGTCTCCTTTATGGCTCTAATCTGATAGTGGTAGTAGTGGTGTTAGATGTCTAGTCTACTTTATGGCTCTAATCTGATAGTGGTAGTGGGGTGGTAGATGTCTAGTCTACTTTATGGCTCTAATCTGATAGTGGTAGTAGTGGTGTTAGATGTCTAGTCTCCTTTATGGCTCTAATCTGATAGTGGTAGTGGGGTGGTAGATGTCTAGTCTACTTTATGGCTCTAATCTGATAGTGGTAGTGGGTGGTAGATGTCTAGTCTACTTTATGGCTCTAATCTGATAGTGGTAGTGGGGTGGTAGATGTCTAGTCTCCTTTATGGCTCTAATCTGATAGTGGTAGTGGGTGGTAGATGTCTAGTCTCCTTTATGGCTCTAATCTGATAGTGGTATATGTCTAGTCTCCTTTATGGCTCTAATCTGATAGTGGTAGTAGTGGTGTTAGATGTCTAGTCTCCTTTATGGCTCTAATCTGATAGTGGTAGTGGGGTGGTAGATGTCTAGTCTACTTTATGGCTCTAATCTGATAGTGGTAGTGGGGTGGTAGATGTCTAGTCTCCTTTATGGCTCTAATCTGATAGTGGTAGTGGGGTGGTAGATGTCTAGTCTACTTTATGGCTCTAATCTGATAGTGGTAGTGGGGTGGTAGATGTCTAGTCTCCTTTATGGCTCTAATCTGATAGTGGTAGTGGGGTGGTAGATGTCTAGTCTACTTTATGGCTCTAATCTGATAGTGGTAGTAGTGGTGTTAGATGTCTAGTCTCCTTTATGGCTCTAATCTGATAGTGGTAGTGGGGTGGTAGATGTCTAGTCTACTTTATGGCTCTAATCTGATAGTGGTATATGTCTAGTCTCCATTATGGCTCTAATCTGATAGTGGTAGTGGGTTGGTAGATGTCTAGTCTCCTTTATGGCTCTAATCTGATAGTGGTAGTGGGGTGGTAGATGTCTAGTCTCCTTTATGGCTCTAATCTGATAGTGGTAGTAGGGTTAGGTCTAGTCTCCTTTATGGCTCTAATCTGATAGTGGTAGTGGGGTGGTAGATGTCTAGTCTACTTTATGGCTCTAATCTGATAGTGGTAGTGGGGTGGTAGATGTCTAGTCTCCTTTATGGCTCTAATCTGATAGTGGTAGTGGGGTGGTAGATGTCTAGTCTACTTTATGGCTCTAATCTGATAGTGGTAGTAGGGTGTTAGATGTAGTCTCCTTTATGGCTCTAATCTGATAGTGGTAGTGGGGTGGTAGATGTCTAGTCTACTTTATGGCTCTAATCTGATAGTGGTAGTGGGGTGGTAGATGTCTAGTCTCCTTTATGGCTCTAATCTGATAGTGGTAGTGGGGTGGTAGATGTCTAGTCTACTTTATGGCTCTAATCTGATAGTGGTAGTGGGGTGGTAGATGTCTAGTCTACTTTATGGCTCTAATCTGATAGTGGTAGTGGGGTGGTAGATGTCTAGTCTACTTTATGGCTCTAATCTGATAGTGGTAGTGGGGTGGTAGATGTCTAGTCTACTTTATGGCTCTAATCTGATAGTGGTAGTGGGGTGGTAGATGTCTAGTCTACTTTATGGCTCTAATCTGATAGTGGTATATGTCTAGTCTCCTTTATGGCTCTAATCTGATAGTGGTAGTAGTGGTGTTAGATGTCTAGTCTACTTTATGGCTCTAATCTGATAGTGGTAGTGGGGTGGTAGATGTCTAGTCTACTTTATGGCTCTAATCTGATAGTGGTAGATGTCTAGTCTCCTTTATGGCTCTAATCTGATAGTGGTATATGTCTAGTCTCCATTATGGCTCTAATCTGATAGTGGTAGTGGGTTGGTAGATGTCTAGTCTCCTTTATGTCTCTAATCTGATAGTGGTAGTGGGGTGGTAGATGTCTAGTCTCCTTTATGGCTCTAATCTGATAGTGGTAGTAGTGGTGTTAGATGTCTAGTCTCCTTTATGGCTCTAATCTGATAGTGGTAGTGGGGGGTAGATGTCTAGTCTACTTTATGGCTCTAATCTGATAGTGGTAGTGGGGTGGTAGATGTCTAGTCTACTTTATGGCTCTAATCTGATAGTGGTAGTGGGGTGGTAGATGTCTAGTCTACTTTATGGCTCTAATCTGATAGTGGTAGTGGTAGATGTCTAGTCTCCTTTATGGCTCTAATCTGATAGTGGTAGTGGGGTGGTAGATGTCTAGTCTACTTTATGGCTCTAATCTGATAGTGGTAGTGGGGTGGTAGATGTCTAGTCTACTTTATGGCTCTAATCTGATAGTGGGTTGGTAGATGTCTAGTCTCCTTTATGGCTCTAATCTGATAGTGGTAGTGGGGTGGTAGATGTCTAGTCTCCTTTATGGCTCTAATCTGATAGTGGTAGTAGTGGTGTTAGGTCTAGTCTCCTTTATGGCTCTAATCTGATAGTGGTAGTGGGGTGGTAGATGTCTAGTCTACTTTATGGCTCTAATCTGATAGTGGTAGTGGGGTGGTAGATGTCTAGTCTACTTTATGGCTCTAATCTGATAGTGGTAGTGGGGTGGTAGATGTCTAGTCTCCTTTATGGCTCTAATCTGATAGTGGTAGTGGGGTGGTAGATGTCTAGTCTACTTTATGGCTCTAATCTGATAGTGGTAGTGGGGTGGTAGATGTCTAGTCTCTTTATGGCTCTAATCTGATAGTGGTAGTGGGGTGGTAGATGTCTAGTCTACTTTATGGCTCTAATCTGATAGTGGTAGTGGGGTGGTAGATGTCTAGTCTACTTTATGGCTCTAATCTGATAGTGGTAGTGGGGTGGTAGATGTCTAGTCTACTTTATGGCTCTAATCTGATAGTGGTAGTGGGGTGGTAGATGTCTAGTCTACTTTATGGCTCTAATCTGATAGTGGTATATGTCTAGTCTCCTTTATGGCTCTAATCTGATAGTGGTAGTAGTGGTGTTAGATGTCTAGTCTACTTTATGGCTCTAATCTGATAGTGGTAGTGGGGTGGTAGATGTCTAGTCTACTTTATGGCTCTAATCTGATAGTGGTAGTAGTGGTGTTAGATGTCTAGTCTCCTTTATGGCTCTAATCTGATAGTGGTAGTGGGGTGGTAGATGTCTAGTCTACTTTATGGCTCTAATCTGATAGTGGTAGTGGGGTGGTAGATGTCTAGTCTACTTTATGGCTCTAATCTGATAGTGGTAGTGGGGTGGTAGATGTCTAGTCTACTTTATGGCTCTAATCTGATAGTGGTAGTGGGGTGGTAGATGTCTAGTCTACTTTATGGCTCTAATCTGATAGTGGTATATGTCTAGTCTCCTTTATGGCTCTAATCTGATAGTGGTAGTAGTGTGTTAGATGTCTAGTCTACTTTATGGCTCTAATCTGATAGTGGTAGTGGGGTGGTAGATGTCTAGTCTACTTTATGGCTCTAATCTGATAGTGGTAGTGGGGTGGTAGATGTCTAGTCTCCTTTATGGCTCTAATCTGATAGTGGTAGTGGGGTGGTAGATGTCTAGTCTCCTTTATGGCTCTAATCTGATAGTGGTAGTGGGTGGTAGATGTCTAGTCTACTTTATGGCTCTAATCTGATAGTGGTAGTGGGGTGGTAGATGTCTAGTCTCCTTTATGGCTCTAATCTGATAGTGGTAGTAGTGGTGTTAGATGTCTAGTCTACTTTATGGCTCTAATCTGATAGTGGTAGTGGGGTGGTAGATGTCTAGTCTACTTTATGGCTCTAATCTGATAGTGGTAGTGGGTGGTAGATGTCTAGTCTCCTTTATGGCTCTAATCTGATAGTGGTAGTAGTGGTGTTAGATGTCTAGTCTACTTTATGGCTCTAATCTGATAGTGGTATATGTCTAGTCTCCTTATGGCTCTAATCTGATAGTGGTAGTGGGTTGGTAGATGTCTAGTCTCCTTTATGGCTCTAATCTGATAGTGGTAGTGGGGTGGTAGATGTCTAGTCTACTTTATGGCTCTAATCTGATAGTGGTAGTGGGGTGGTAGATGTCTAGTCTACTTTATGGCTCTAATCTGATAGTGGTATATGTCTAGTCTCCTTTATGGCTCTAATCTGATAGTGGTAGTAGTGGTGTTAGATGTCTAGTCTACTTTATGGCTCTAATCTGATAGTGGTAGTGGGGTGGTAGATGTCTAGTCTACTTTATGGCTCTAATCTGATAGTGGTAGTAGTGGTGTTAGATGTCTAGTCTCCTTTATGGCTCTAATCTGATAGTGGTAGTGGGGTGGTAGATGTCTAGTCTACTTTATGGCTCTAATCTGATAGTGGTAGTGGGGTGGTAGATGTCTAGTCTACTTTATGGCTCTAATCTGATAGTGGTAGTGGGGTGGTAGATGTCTAGTCTACTTTATGGCTCTAATCTGATAGTGGTAGTGGGGTGGTAGATGTCTAGTCTACTTTATGGCTCTAATCTGATAGTGGTATATGTCTAGTCTCCTTTATGGCTCTAATCTGATAGTGGTAGTAGTGGTGTTAGATGTCTAGTCTACTTTATGGCTCTAATCTGATAGTGGTAGTGGGGTGGTAGATGTCTAGTCTACTTTATGGCTCTAATCTGATAGTGGTAGTGGGGTGGTAGATGTCTAGTCTCCTTTATGGCTCTAATCTGATAGTGGTAGTGGGGTGGTAGATGTCTAGTCTCCTTTATGGCTCTAATCTGATAGTGGTAGTGGGTTGGTAGATGTCTAGTCTACTTTATGGCTCTAATCTGATAGTGGTAGTGGGGTGGTAGATGTCTAGTCTCCTTTATGGCTCTAATCTGATAGTGGTAGTAGTGGTGTTAGATGTCTAGTCTACTTTATGGCTCTAATCTGATAGTGGTAGTGGGGTGGTAGATGTCTAGTCTACTTTATGGCTCTAATCTGATAGTGGTAGTGGGGTGTTAGATGTCTAGTCTCCTTTATGGCTCTAATCTGATAGTGGTAGTGGGGTGGTAGATGTCTAGTCTACTTTATGGCTCTAATCTGATAGTGGTAGTGGGGTGGTAGATGTCTAGTCTACTTTATGGCTCTAATCTGATAGTGGTAGTGGGGTGGTAGATGTCTAGTCTACTTTATGGCTCTAATCTGATAGTGGTAGTGGGTTGGTAGATGTCTAGTCTCCTTTATGGCTCTAATCTGATAGTGGTAGTGGGGTGGTAGATGTCTAGTCTACTTTATGGCTCTAATCTGATAGTGGTAGTGGGGTGGTAGATGTCTAGTCTACTTTATGGCTCTAATCTGATAGTGGTATATGTCTAGTCTCCTTTATGGCTCTAATCTGATAGTGGTAGTAGTGGTGTTAGATGTCTAGTCTACTTTATGGCTCTAATCTGATAGTGGTAGTGGGGTGGTAGATGTCTAGTCTCCTTTATGGCTCTAATCTGATAGTGGTAGTGGGTTGGTAGATGTCTAGTCTACTTATGGCTCTAATCTGATAGTGGTAGTGGGGTGGTAGATGTCTAGTCTCCTTTATGGCTCTAATCTGATAGTGGTAGTAGTGGTGTTAGATGTCTAGTCTCCTTTATGGCTCTAATCTGATAGTGGTAGTGGGGTGGTAGATGTCTAGTCTACTTTATGGCTCTAATCTGATAGTGGTAGTGGGGTGGTAGATGTCTAGTCTCCTTTATGGCTCTAATCTGATAGTGGTAGTAGTGGTGTTAGGTCTAGTCTCTTTATGGCTCTAATCTGATAGTGGTAGTGGGGTGGTAGATGTCTAGTCTACTTTATGGCTCTAATCTGATAGTGGTAGTGGGGTGGTAGATGTCTAGTCTACTTTATGGCTCTAATCTGATAGTGGTATATGTCTAGTCTCCTTTATGGCTCTAATCTGATAGTGGTAGTAGTGGTGTTAGATGTCTAGTCTACTTTATAGCTCTAATCTGATAGTGGTAGTGGGGTGGTAGATGTCTAGTCTACTTTATGGCTCTAATTTGATAGTGGTAGTAGTGGTGTTAGATGTCTAGTCTACTTTATGGCTCTAATCTGATAGTGGTAGTGGGGTGGTAGATGTCTAGTCTACTTTATGGCTCTAATCTGATAATGGTAGTGGGGTGGTAGATGTCTAGTCTACTTTATGGCTCTAATCTGATAGTGGGTTGGTAGATGTCTAGTCTCCATTATGTCTCTAATCTGATAGTGGTAGTGGGGTGGTAGATGTCTGGTCCCTTTATGGCTCTAATCTGATAGTGGTAGTAGTGGTGTTAGTCTAGTCTCCTTTATGGCTCTAATCTGATAGTGGTAGTGGGGTGGTAGATGTCTAGTCTACTTTATGGCTCTAATCTGATAGTGGTAGTGGGGTGGTAGATGTCTAGTCTACTTTATGGCTCTAATCTGATAGTGGTAGTGGGTTGGTAGATGTCTAGTCTCCTTTATGGCTCTAATCTGATAGTGGTAGTGGGGTGGTAGATGTCTAGTCTACTTTATGGCTCTAATCTGATAATGGTAGTGGGGTGGTAGATGTCTAGTCTACTTTATGGCTCTAATCTGATAGTGGTATATGTCTAGTCTCCTTTATGGCTCTAATCTGATAGTGGTAGTAGTGGTGTTAGATGTCTAGTCTACTTTATGGCTCTAATCTGATAGTGGTAGTGGGGTGGTAGATGTCTAGTCTACTTTATGGCTCTAATCTGATAGTGGTAGTGGGGTGGTAGATGTCTAGTCTACTTTATGGCTCTAATCTGATAGTGGTAGATGTCTAGTCTCCATTATGGCTCTAATCTGATAGTGGTAGTGGGTTGGTAGATGTCTAGTCTCCATTATGGCTCTAATCTGATAGTGGTAGTGGGGTGGTAGATGTCTAGTCTCCTTTATGGCTCTAATCTGATAGTGGTAGTGGTGTGTTAGATGTCTAGTCTACTTTATGGCTCTAATCTGATAGTGGTATATGTCTAGTCTCCTTTATGGCTCTAATCTGATAGTGGTAGTGGTGGTGTTAGATGTCTAGTCTCCTTTATGGCTCTAATCTGATAGTGGTAGTGGGGTGGTAGATGTCTAGTCTACTTTATGGCTCTAATCTGATAGTGGTAGTGGGGTGGTAGATGTCTAGTCTCCTTTATGGCTCTAATCTGATAGTGGTAGTGGGGTGGTAGATGTCTAGTCTCCTTTATGGCTCTAATCTGATAGTGGTAGTAGTGGTGTTAGGTGTAGTCTCCTTTATGGCTCTAATCTGATAGTGGTAGTGGGGTGGTAGATGTCTAGTCTCCTTTATGGCTCTAATCTGATAGTGGTAGTAGTGGTGTTAGGTCTAGTCTCCTTTATGGCTCTAATCTGATAATGGTAGTGGGGTGGTAGATGTCTAGTCTACTTTATGGCTCTAATCTGATAGTGGTAGTGGGGTGGTAGATGTCTAGTCTCCTTTATGGCTCTAATCTGATAGTGGTAGTGGGGTGGTAGATGTCTAGTCTACTTTATGGCTCTAATCTGATAGTGGTAGTAGTGGTGTTAGATGTAGTCTCCTTTATGGCTCTAATCTGATATGGTAGTGGGTGGTAGATGTCTAGTCTACTTTATGGCTCTAATCTGATAGTGGTAGTGGGTGGTAGATGTCTAGTCTCCATTATGTCTCTAATCTGATAGTGGTAGTGGGGTGGTAGATGTCTAGTCTACTTTATGGCTCTAATCTGATAGTGGTAGTAGTGGTGTTAGGTGTAGTCTCCTTTATGGCTCTAATCTGATAATGGTAGTGGGGTGGTAGATGTCTAGTCTACTTTATGGCTCTAATCTGATAGTGGTAGTGGGGTGGTAGATGTCTAGTCTACTTTATGGCTCTAATCTGATAGTGGGTTGGTAGATGTCTAGTCTCCTTTATGGCTCTAATCTGATAGTGGTAGTGGGGTGGTAGATGTCTAGTCTACTTTATGGCTCTAATCTGATAGTGGTAGTGGGGTGGTAGATGTCTAGTCTACTTTATGGCTCTAATCTGATAGTGGTATATGTCTAGTCTCCTTTATGGCTCTAATCTGATAGTGGTAGTAGTGGTGTTAGATGTCTAGTCTACTTTATAGCTCTAATCTGATAGTGGTAGTGGGGTGGTAGATGTCTAGTCTACTTTATGGCTCTAATATGATAGTGTAGATGTCTAGTCCCCATTATGGCTCTAACTGATAGTGGTATATGTCTAGTCTCCATTATGGCTCTAATCTGATAGTGGTAGTGGTTGGTAGATGTCTAGTCTCCATTATGTCTCTAATCTGATAGTGGTAGTGGGGTGGTAGATGTCTAGTCTCCTTTATGGCTCTAATTGATAGTGGTAGTAGTGGTGTTAGATGTCTAGTCTCCTTTATGGCTCTAATCTGATAATGGTAGTGGGGTGGTAGATGTCTAGTCTACTTTATGGCTCTAATCTGATAGTGGTAGTGGGGTGGTAGATGTCTAGTCTACTTTATGGCTCTAATCTGATAGTGGTAGTGGGGTGGTAGATGTCTAGTCTACTTTATGGCTCTAATCTGATAGTGGGGTGGTAGATGTCTAGTCTCCTTTATGGCTCTAATCTGATAGTGGTAGTGGGGTGGTAGATGTCTAGTCTACTTTATGGCTCTAATCTGATAATGGTAGTGGGGTGGTAGATGTCTAGTCTACTTTATGGCTCTAATCTGATAGTGGGTTGGTAGATGTCTAGTCTCCATTATGGCTCTAATCTGATAGTGGTAGTGGGGTGGTAGATGTCTAGTCCTTTATGGCTCTAATCTGATAGTGGTAGTAGTGTTTAGGTCTAGTCTCCTTTATGGCTCTAATCTGATAGTGGTAGTGGGGTGGTAGATGTCTAGTCTACTTTATGGCTCTAATCTGATAGTGGTAGTGGGGTGGTAGATGTCTAGTCTACTTTATGGCTCTAATCTGATAGTGGTAGTGGGGTGGTAGATGTCTAGTCTCCTTTATGGCTCTAATCTGATAGTGGTAGTGGGGTGGTAGATGTCTAGTCTACTTTATGGCTCTAATCTGATAGTGGTAGTGGGGTGGTAGATGTCTAGTCTCCTTTATGGCTCTAATCTGATAGTGGTAGTGGGGTGGTAGATGTCTAGTCTACTTTATGGCTCTAATCTGATAGTGGTAGTGGGGTGGTAGATGTCTAGTCTACTTTATGGCTCTAATCTGATAGTGGTAGTGGGGTGGTAGATGTCTAGTCTACTTTATGGCTCTAATCTGATAGTGGTAGTGGGGTGGTAGATGTCTAGTCTACTTTATGGCTCTAATCTGATAGTGGTATATGTCTAGTCTCCTTTATGGCTCTAATCTGATAGTGGTAGTAGTGGTGTTAGATGTCTAGTCTACTTTATAGCTCTAATCTGATAGTGGTAGTGGGGTGGTAGATGTCTAGTCTACTTTATGGCTCTAATCTGATAGTGGTAGTAGTGGTGTTAGGTCTAGTCTCCTTTATGGCTCTAATCTGATAATGGTAGTGGGGTGGTAGATGTCTAGTCTACTTTATGGCTCTAATCTGATAGTGGTAGTGGGGTGGTAGATGTCTAGTCTACTTTATGGCTCTAATCTGATAGTGGTAGCGGGGTGGTAGATGTCTAGTCTACTTTATGGCTCTAATCTGATAGTGGTAGTGGGGTGGTAGATGTCTAGTCTACTTTATGGCTCTAATCTGATAGTGGTATATGTCTAGTCTCCTTTATGGCTCTAATCTGATAGTGGTAGTAGTGGTGTTAGATGTCTAGTCTCCTTTATGGCTCTAATCTGATAGTGGTAGTGGGGTGGTAGATGTCTAGTCTACTTTATGGCTCTAATCTGATAGTGGTAGTGGGGTGGTAGATGTCTAGTCTCCTTTATGGCTCTAATCTGATAGTGGTAGTGGGGTGGTAGATGTCTAGTCTCCTTTATGGCTCTAATCTGATAGTGGTAGTGGGGTGGTAGATGTCTAGTCTACTTTATGGCTCTAATCTGATAGTGGTAGTGGGGTGGTAGATGTCTAGTCTCCTTTATGGCTCTAATCTGATAGTGGTAGTAGTGGTGTTAGATGTCTAGTCTACTTTATGGCTCTAATCTGATAGTGGTAGTGGGGTGGTAGATGTCTAGTCTACTTTATGGCTCTAATCTGATAGTGGTAGTGGGGTGGTAGATGTCTAGTCTCCTTTATGGCTCTAATCTGATAGTGGTAGTGGTGTGGTAGATGTCTAGTCTACTTTATGGCTCTAATATAGTGGTATATGTCTAGTCTCCTTTATGGCTCTAATCTGATAGTGGTAGTGGTTGGTAGATGTCTAGTCTCCTTATGGCTCTAATCTGATAGTGGTAGTGGGGTGGTAGATGTCTAGTCTACTTTATGGCTCTAATCTGATAGTGGTAGTGGGGTGGTAGATGTCTAGTCTACTTTATGGCTCTAATCTGATAGTGGTATATGTCTAGTCTCCTTTATGGCTCTAATCTGATAGTGGTAGTGGTGTGTTAGATGTCTAGTCTACTTTATGGCTCTAATCTGATAGTGGTAGTGGGGTGGTAGATGTCTAGTCTACTTTATGGCTCTAATCTGATAGTGGTAGTAGTGGTGTTAGATGTCTAGTCTCCTTTATGGCTCTAATCTGATAGTGGTAGTGGGTGGTAGATGTCTAGTCTACTTTATGGCTCTAATCTGATAGTGGTAGTGGGGTGGTAGATGTCTAGTCTACTTTATGGCTCTAATCTGATAGTGGTAGTGGGGTGGTAGATGTCTAGTCTACTTTATGGCTCTAATCTGATAGTGGTAGTGGGGTGGTAGATGTCTAGTCTACTTTATGGCTCTAATCTGATAGTGGTATATGTCTAGTCTCCTTTATGGCTCTAATCTGATAGTGGTAGTAGTGGTGTTAGATGTCTAGTCTACTTTATGGCTCTAATCTGATAGTGGTAGTGGGGTGGTAGATGTCTAGTCTACTTTATGGCTCTAATCTGATAGTGGTAGTGGGTGGTAGATGTCTAGTCTCCTTTTGGCTCTAATCTGATAGTGGTAGTGGGGTGGTAGATGTCTAGTCTCCTTTATGGCTCTAATCTGATAGTGGTAGTGGGGTGGTAGATGTCTAGTCTACTTTATGGCTCTAATCTGATAGTGGTAGTGGGGTGGTAGATGTCTAGTCTCCTTTATGGCTCTAATCTGATAGTGGTAGTAGTGGTGTTAGATGTCTAGTCTCCTTTATGGCTCTAATCTGATAGTGGTAGTGGGGTGGTAGATGTCTAGTCTACTTTATGGCTCTAATTGATAGTGGTAGTAGTGGTGGTAGATGTCTAGTCTCCTTTATGGCTCTAATCTGATAGTGGTAGTGGGGTGGTAGATGTCTAGTCTACTTTATGGCTCTAATCTGATAGTGGTAGTGGGGTGGTAGATGTCTAGTCTCCTTTATGGCTCTAATCTGATAGTGGTAGTGGTGTGTTAGATGTCTAGTCTACTTTATGGCTCTAATCTGATAGTGGTATATGTCTAGTCTCCTTTATGGCTCTAATCTGATAGTGGTAGTGGGTTGGTAGATGTCTAGTCTCCTTTATGGCTCTAATCTGATAGTGGTAGTGGGGTGGTAGATGTCTAGTCTACTTTATGGCTCTAATCTGATAGTGGTAGTGGGGTGGTAGATGTCTAGTCTACTTTATGGCTCTAATCTGATAGTGGTATATGTCTAGTCTCCTTTATGGCTCTAATCTGATAGTGGTAGTAGTGGTGTTAGATGTCTAGTCTACTTTATGGCTCTAATCTGATAGTGGTAGTGGGGTGGTAGATGTCTAGTCTACTTTATGGCTCTAATCTGATAGTGGTAGTAGTGGTGTTAGATGTCTAGTCTCCTTTATGGCTCTAATCTGATAGTGGTAGTGGGGTGGTAGATGTCTAGTCTACTTTATGGCTCTAATCTGATAGTGGTAGTGGGGTGGTAGATGTCTAGTCTACTTTATGGCTCTAATCTGATAGTGGTAGTGGGGTGGTAGATGTCTAGTCTACTTTATGGCTCTAATCTGATAGTGGTAGTGGGTGGTAGATGTCTAGTCTACTTTATGGCTCTAATCTGATAGTGGGTATATGTCTAGTCTCCTTTATGGCTCTAATCTGATAGTGGTAGTAGTGGTGTTAGATGTCTAGTCTACTTTATGGCTCTAATCTGATAGTGGTAGTGGGGTGGTAGATGTCTAGTCTACTTTATGGCTCTAATCTGATAGTGGTAGTGGGTGGTAGATGTCTAGTCTCCTTTATGGCTCTAATCTGATAGTGGTAGTGGGGTGGTAGATGTCTAGTCTCTTTATGGCTCTAATCTGATAGTGGTAGTGGGGTGGTAGATGTCTAGTCTACTTTATGGCTCTAATCTGATAGTGGTAGTGGGGTGGTAGATGTCTAGTCTCCTTTATGGCTCTAATCTGATAGTGGTAGTAGTGGGTTAGATGTCTAGTCTACTTTATGGCTCTAATCTGATAGTGGTAGTGGGGTGTAGATGTCTAGTCTACTTTATGGCTCTAATCTGATAGTGGTAGTGGTGTTAGATGTCTAGTCTCCTTTATGGCTCTAATCTGATAGTGGTAGTGGGGTGGTAGATGTCTAGTCTCCTTTATGGCTCTAATCTGATAGTGGTAGTGGGGTGTAGATGTCTAGTCTACTTTATGGCTCTAATCTGATAGTGGTAGTGGGGTGGTAGATGTCTAGTCTACTTTATGGCTCTAATCTGATAGTGGTAGTGGGTTGGTAGATGTCTAGTCTCCTTTATGGCTCTAATCTGATAGTGGTAGTGGGGTGGTAGATGTCTAGTCTACTTTATGGCTCTAATCTGATAGTGGTAGTGGGGTGGTAGATGTCTAGTCTACTTTATGGCTCTAATCTGATAGTGGTATATGTCTAGTCTCCTTTATGGCTCTAATCTGATAGTGGTAGTAGTGGTGTTAGATGTCTAGTCTACTTTATGGCTCTAATCTGATAGTGGTAGTGGGGTGGTAGATGTCTAGTCTACTTTATGGCTCTAATCTGATAGTGGTAGTGGGGTGGTAGATGTCTAGTCTCCTTTATGGCTCTAATCTGATAGTGGTAGTGGGGTGGTAGATGTCTAGTCTCCTTTATGGCTCTAATCTGATAGTGGTAGTGGGTGGTAGATGTCTAGTCTCCTTTATGGCTCTAATCTGATAGTGGTAGTGGGGTGGTAGATGTCTAGTCTCCTTTATGGCTCTAATCTGATAGTGGTAGTAGTGGTGTTAGATGTCTAGTCTCCTTTATGGCTCTAATCTGATAGTGGTAGTGGGGTGGTAGATGTCTAGTCTACTTTATGGCTCTAATCTGATAGTGGTAGTGGGTGGTAGATGTCTAGTCTCCTTTATGGCTCTAATCTGATAGTGGTAGTAGTGGTGTTAGATGTCTAGTCTCCTTTATGGCTCTAATCTGATAGTGGTAGTGGGGTGGTAGATGTCTAGTCTACTTTATGGCTCTAATCTGATAGTGGTATATGTCTAGTCTCCTTATGGCTCTAATCTGATAGTGGTAGTAGTGGTGTTAGATGTCTAGTCTACTTTATGGCTCTAATCTGATAGTGGTAGTGGGGTGGTAGATGTCTAGTCTACTTTATGGCTCTAATCTGATAGTGGTAGTAGTGGTGTTAGATGTCTAGTCTACTTTATGGCTCTAATCTGATAGTGGTAGTGGGGTGGTAGATGTCTAGTCTACTTTATGGCTCTAATCTGATAGTGGTAGTGGGGTGGTAGATGTCTAGTCTACTTTATGGCTCTAATCTGATAGTGGGTTGGTAGATGTCTAGTCTCCATTATGGCTCTAATCTGATAGTGGTAGTGGGGTGGTAGATGTCTAGTCCCTTTATGGCTCTAATCTGATAGTGGTAGTAGTGGTGTTAGGTCTAGTCTCCTTTATGGCTCTAATCTGATAGTGGTAGTGGGGTGGTAGATGTCTAGTCTACTTTATGGCTCTAATCTGATAGTGGTAGTGGGGTGGTAGATGTCTAGTCTACTTTATGGCTCTAATCTGATAGTGGTATATGTCTAGTCTCCTTTATGGCTCTAATCTGATAGTGGTAGTAGTGGTGTTAGATGTCTAGTCTACTTTATGGCTCTAATCTGATAGTGGTAGTGGGGTGGTAGATGTCTAGTCTACTTTATGGCTCTAATCTGATAGTGGTAGTGGGGTGGTAGATGTCTAGTCTACTTTATGGCTCTAATCTGATAGTGGTAGTGGTAGATGTCTAGTCTCCTTTATGGCTCTAATCTGATAGTGGTAGTGGTTGGTAGATGTCTAGTCTCCTTTATGGCTCTAATCTGATAGTGGTAGTGGGGTGGTAGATGTCTAGTCTCCTTTATGGCTCTAATCTGATAGTGGTAGTAGTGGTGTTAGATGTCTAGTCTACTTTATGGCTCTAATCTGATAGTGGTATATGTCTAGTCTCCTTTATGGCTCTAATCTGATAGTGGTAGTGGTGTGTTAGATGTCTAGTCTCCTTTATGGCTCTAATCTGATAGTGGTAGTGGGGTGGTAGATGTCTAGTCTACTTTATGGCTCTAATCTGATAGTGGTAGTGGGGTGGTAGATGTCTAGTCTCCTTTATGGCTCTAATCTGATAGTGGTAGTGGGGTGGTAGATGTCTAGTCTCCTTTATGGCTCTAATCTGATAGTGGTAGTAGTGGTGTTAGGTCTAGTCTCCTTTATGGCTCTAATCTGATAGTGGTAGTGGGGTGGTAGATGTCTAGTCTACTTTATGGCTCTAATCTGATAGTGGTAGTAGTGGTGTTAGATGTAGTCTCCTTTATGGCTCTAATCTGATAATGGTAGTGGGGTGGTAGATGTCTAGTCTACTTTATGGCTCTAATCTGATAGTGGTATATGTCTAGTCTCCTTTATGGCTCTAATCTGATAGTGGTAGTGGGTGGTAGATGTCTAGTCTCCATTATGGCTCTAATCTGATAGTGGTAGTGGGGTGGTAGATGTCTAGTCTCCTTTATGGCTCTAATCTGATAGTGGTAGTAGTGGTGTTAGTCTAGTCTCCTTTATGGCTCTAATCTGATAATGGTAGTGGGGTGGTAGATGTCTAGTCTACTTTATGGCTCTAATCTGATAGTGGTAGTGGGGTGGTAGATGTCTAGTCTCCTTTATGGCTCTAATCTGATAGTGGTAGTGGGGTGGTAGATGTCTAGTCTACTTTATGGCTCTAATCTGATAGTGGTAGTAGTGGTGTTAGATGTAGTCTCCTTTATGGCTCTAATCTGATAGTGGTAGTGGGTGGTAGATGTCTAGTCTACTTTATGGCTCTAATCTGATAGTGGTAGTGGGGTGGTAGATGTCTAGTCTCCTTATGGCTCTAATCTGATAGTGGTAGTGGGGTGGTAGATGTCTAGTCTCCTTTATGGCTCTAATCTGATAGTGGTAGTAGTGGTGTAGATGTAGTCTCCTTTATGGCTCTAATCTGATAGTGGTAGTGGGGTGGTAGATGTCTAGTCTACTTTATGGCTCTAATCTGATAGTGGTAGTGGGGTGGTAGATGTCTAGTCTACTTTATGGCTCTAATCTGATAGTGGGTTGGTAGATGTCTAGTCTCCTTTATGGCTCTAATCTGATAGTGGTAGTGGGGTGGTAGATGTCTAGTCTACTTTATGGCTCTAATCTGATAGTGGTAGTGGGGTGGTAGATGTCTAGTCTACTTTATGGCTCTAATCTGATAGTGGTATATGTCTAGTCTCCTTTATGGCTCTAATCTGATAGTGGTAGTAGTGTGTTAGATGTCTAGTCTACTTTATGGCTCTAATCTGATAGTGGTAGTGGGGTGGTAGATGTCTAGTCTACTTTATGGCTCTAATCTGATAGTGGTAGATGTCTAGTCTCCATTATGGCTCTAATCTGATAGTGGTATATGTCTAGTCTCCATTATGGCTCTAATCTGATAGTGGTAGTGGGTTGGTAGATGTCTAGTCTCCTTTATGGCTCTAATCTGATAGTGGTAGTGGGGTGGTAGATGTCTAGTCTCCTTTATGGCTCTAATCTGATAGTGGTAGTAGTGGTGTTAGATGTCTAGTCTCCTTTATGGCTCTAATCTGATAGTGGTAGTGGGGTGGTAGATGTCTAGTCTACTTTATGGCTCTAATCTGATAGTGGTAGTGGGGTGGTAGATGTAGTCTCCTTTATGGCTCTAATCTGATAGTGGTAGTGGGGTGGTAGATGTCTAGTCTACTTTATGGCTCTAATCTGATAGTGGTATATGTCTAGTCTCCATTATGGCTCTAATCTGATAGTGGTAGTGGTTGGTAGATGTCTAGTCTCCTTTATGGCTCTAATCTGATAGTGGTAGTGGGGTGGTAGATGTCTAGTCTCCTTTATGGCTCTAATCTGATAGTGGTAGTAGTGGTGTTAGGTCTAGTCTCCTTTATGGCTCTAATCTGATAATGGTAGTGGGTGGTAGATGTCTAGTCTACTTTATGGCTCTAATCTGATAGTGGTAGTGGGGTGGTAGATGTCTAGTCTCCTTTATGGCTCTAATCTGATAGTGGTAGTGGGGTGGTAGATGTCTAGTCTACTTTATGGCTCTAATCTGATAGTGGTAGTAGTGGTGTTAGATGTAGTCTCCTTTATGGCTCTAATCTGATAATGGTAGTGGGGTGGTAGATGTCTAGTCTACTTTATGGCTCTAATCTGATAGTGGTAGTGGGGTGGTAGATGTCTAGTCTCCTTTATGGCTCTAATCTGATAGTGGTAGTGGGGTGGTAGATGTCTAGTCTCCTTTATGGCTCTAATCTGATAGTGGTAGTAGTGGTGTTAGATGTAGTCTCCTTTATGGCTCTAATCTGATAGTGGTAGTGGGGTGTAGATGTCTAGTCTACTTTATGGCTCTAATCTGATAGTGGTAGTGGGGTGGTAGATGTCTAGTCTACTTTATGGCTCTAATCTGATAGTGGGTTGGTAGATGTCTAGTCTCCATTATGGCTCTAATCTGATAGTGGTAGTGGGGTGGTAGATGTCTAGTCTACTTTATGGCTCTAATCTGATAGTGGTAGTGGGGTGGTAGATGTCTAGTCTACTTTATGGCTCTAATCTGATAGTGGTATATGTCTAGTCTCCTTTATGGCTCTAATCTGATAGTGGTAGTAGTGGTGTTAGATGTCTAGTCTACTTTATGGCTCTAATCTGATAGTGGTAGTGGGGTGGTAGATGTCTAGTCTACTTTATGGCTCTAATCTGATAGTGGTAGATGTCTAGTCTCCATTATGGCTCTAATCTGATAGTGGTATATGTCTAGTCTCCATTATGGCTCTAATCTGATAGTGGTAGTGGGTTGGTAGATGTCTAGTCTCCTTTATGGCTCTAATCTGATAGTGGTAGTGGGGTGGTAGATGTCTAGTCTCCTTTATGGCTCTAATCTGATAGTGGTAGTAGTGGTGTTAGATGTCTAGTCTCCTTTATGGCTCTAATCTGATAGTGGTAGTGGGGTGGTAGATGTCTAGTCTACTTTATGGCTCTAATCTGATAGTGGTAGTGGGGTGGTAGATGTCTAGTCTACTTTATGGCTCTAATCTGATAGTGGTAGTGGGGTGGTAGATGTCTAGTCTACTTTATGGCTCTAATCTGATAGTGGTAGTATGTCTAGTCTCCTTTATGGCTCTAATCTGATAGTGGTAGTAGTGGTGTTAGATGTCTAGTCTACTTTATGGCTCTAATCTGATAGTGGTAGTGGGGTGGTAGATGTCTAGTCTACTTTATGGCTCTAATCTGATAGTGGTAGTAGTGGTGTTAGATGTCTAGTCTCCTTTATGGCTCTAATCTGATAGTGGTAGTGGGGTGGTAGATGTCTAGTCTACTTTATGGCTCTAATCTGATAGTGGTAGTGGGGTGGTAGATGTCTAGTCTACTTTATGGCTCTAATCTGATAGTGGTAGATGTCTAGTCTCCATTATGGCTCTAATCTGATAGTGGTATATGTCTAGTCTCCATTATGGCTCTAATCTGATAGTGGTAGTGGGTTGGTAGATGTCTAGTCTCCTTTATGGCTCTAATCTGATAGTGGTAGTGGGGTGGTAGATGTCTAGTCTCCTTTATGGCTCTAATCTGATAGTGGTAGTAGTGGTGTTAGATGTCTAGTCTCCTTTATGGCTCTAATCTGATAGTGGTAGTGGGGTGGTAGATGTCTAGTCTACTTTATGGCTCTAATCTGATAGTGGTAGTAGTGGTGTTAGATGTAGTCTCCTTTATGGCTCTAATCTGATAGTGGTAGTGGGGTGGTAGATGTCTAGTCTACTTTATGGCTCTAATCTGATAGTGGTATATGTCTAGTCTCCTTTATGGCTCTAATCTGATAGTGGTAGTGGGTTGGTAGATGTCTAGTCTCCTTTATGGCTCTAATCTGATAGTGGTAGTGGGGTGGTAGATGTCTAGTCTCCTTTATGGCTCTAATCTGATAGTGGTAGTAGTGGTGTTAGGTCTAGTCTCCTTTATGGCTCTAATCTGATAGTGGTAGTGGGGTGGTAGATGTCTAGTCTACTTTATGGCTCTAATCTGATAGTGGTAGTGGGGTGGTAGATGTCTAGTCTCCTTTATGGCTCTAATCTGATAGTGGTAGTGGGGTGGTAGATGTCTAGTCTCCTTTATGGCTCTAATCTGATAGTGGTAGTGGGGTGGTAGATGTCTAGTCTACTTTATGGCTCTAATCTGATAGTGGTAGTGGGGTGGTAGATGTCTAGTCTACTTTATGGCTCTAATCTGATAGTGGGTTGGTAGATGTCTAGTCTCCTTATGGCTCTAATCTGATAGTGGTAGTGGGGTGGTAGATGTCTAGTCCCTTTATGGCTCTAATCTGATAGTGGTAGTAGTGGTGTTAGATGTCTAGTCTCCTTTATGGCTCTAATCTGATAGTGGTAGTGGGGTGGTAGATGTCTAGTCTACTTTATGGCTCTAATCTGATAGTGGTAGTGGGTGGTAGATGTCTAGTCTACTTTATGGCTCTAATCTGATAGTGGTAGTGGGGTGGTAGATGTCTAGTCTCCTTTATGGCTCTAATCTGATAGTGGTAGTAGTGGTGTTAGGTCTAGTCTCCTTTATGGCTCTAATCTGATAGTGGTAGTGGGGTGGTAGATGTCTAGTCTACTTTATGGCTCTAATCTGATAGTGGTAGTGGGGTGGTAGATGTCTAGTCTCCTTTATGGCTCTAATCTGATAGTGGTAGTGGGGTGGTAGATGTCTAGTCTACTTTATGGCTCTAATCTGATAGTGGTAGTAGTGGTGTTAGATGTAGTCTCCTTTATGGCTCTAATCTGATAATGGTAGTGGGGTGGTAGATGTCTAGTCTACTTTATGGCTCTAATCTGATAGTGGTATATGTCTAGTCTCCATTATGGCTCTAATCTGATAGTGGTAGTGGGGTGGTAGATGTCTAGTCTACTTTATGGCTCTAATCTGATAGTGGTAGTAGTGGTGTTAGATGTAGTCTCCTTTATGGCTCTAATCTGATAGTGGTAGTGGGGTGGTAGATGTCTAGTCTACTTTATGGCTCTAATCTGATAGTGGTATATGTCTAGTCTCCATTATGGCTCTAATCTGATAGTGGTAGTGGGTTGGTAGATGTCTAGTCTCCTTTATGGCTCTAATCTGATAGTGGTAGTGGGGTGGTAGATGTCTAGTCTCCTTTATGGCTCTAATCTGATAGTGGTAGTAGTGGTGTTAGGTCTAGTCTCCTTTATGGCTCTAATCTGATAATGGTAGTGGGGTGGTAGATGTCTAGTCTACTTTATGGCTCTAATCTGATAGTGGTAGTGGGTGGTAGATGTCTAGTCTCCTTTATGGCTCTAATCTGATAGTGGTAGTGGGGTGGTAGATGTCTAGTCTACTTTATGGCTCTAATCTGATAGTGGTAGTAGTGGTGTTAGATGTAGTCTCCTTTATGGCTCTAATCTGATAATGGTAGTGGGGTGGTAGATGTCTAGTCTACTTTATGGCTCTAATCTGATAGTGGTATATGTCTAGTCTCCATTATGGCTCTAATCTGATAGTGGTAGTGGGTTGGTAGATGTCTAGTCTCCATTATGGCTCTAATCTGATAGTGGTAGTGGGGTGGTAGATGTCTAGTCTCCTTTATGGCTCTAATCTGATAGTGGTAGTAGTGGTGTTAGGTCTAGTCTCCTTTATGGCTCTAATCTGATAGTGGTAGTGGGGTGGTAGATGTCTAGTCTACTTTATGGCTCTAATCTGATAGTGGTAGTGGGGTGGTAGATGTCTAGTCTACTTTATGGCTCTAATCTGATAGTGGTAGTGGGGTGGTAGATGTCTAGTCTACTTTATGGCTCTAATCTGATAGTGGTAGTGGGGTGGTAGATGTCTAGTCTACTTTATGGCTCTAATCTGATAGTGGTATATGTCTAGTCTCCTTTATGGCTCTAATCTGATAGTGGTAGTGGGTTGGTAGATGTCTAGTCTCCTTTATGGCTCTAATCTGATAGTGGTAGTGGGGTGGTAGATGTCTAGTCTCCTTTATGGCTCTAATCTGATAGTGGTAGTAGTGGTGTTAGATGTCTAGTCTACTTTATGGCTCTAATCTGATAGTGGTATATGTCTAGTCTCCTTTATGGCTCTAATCTGATAGTGGTAGTGGTGGTGTTAGATGTCTAGTCTCCTTTATGGCTCTAATCTGATAGTGGTAGTGGGGTGGTAGATGTCTAGTCTACTTTATGGCTCTAATCTGATAGTGGTAGTGGGGTGGTAGATGTCTAGTCTCCTTTATGGCTCTAATCTGATAGTGGTAGTGGGGTGGTAGATGTCTAGTCTACTTTATGGCTCTAATCTGATAGTGGTAGTAGTGGTGTTAGATGTAGTCTCCTTTATGGCTCTAATCTGATAGTGGTAGTGGGGTGGTAGATGTCTAGTCTACTTTATGGCTCTAATATGATAGTGGTATATGTCTAGTCTCCATTATGGCTCTAATCTGATAGTGGTAGTGGGTTGGTAGATGTCTAGTCTCCATTATGGCTCTAATCTGATAGTGGTAGTGGGGTGGTAGATGTCTAGTCTCCTTTATGGCTCTAATCTGATAGTGGTAGTAGTGGTGTTAGGTCTAGTCTCCTTTATGGCTCTAATCTGATAATGGTAGTGGGGTGGTAGATGTCTAGTCTACTTTATGGCTCTAATCTGATAGTGGTAGTGGGGTGGTAGATGTCTAGTCTCCTTTATGGCTCTAATCTGATAGTGGTAGTGGGGTGGTAGATGTCTAGTCTACTTTATGGCTCTAATCTGATAGTGGTAGTAGTGGTGTTAGATGTAGTCTCCTTTATGGCTCTAATCTGATAATGGTAGTGGGGTGGTAGATGTCTAGTCTACTTTATGGCTCTAATCTGATAGTGGTATATGTCTAGTCTCCATTATGGCTCTAATCTGATAGTGGTAGTGGGTTGGTAGATGTCTAGTCTCCTTTATGGCTCTAATCTGATAGTGGTAGTGGGGTGGTAGATGTCTAGTCTCCTTTATGGCTCTAATCTGATAGTGGTAGTAGTGGTGTTAGGTCTAGTCTCCTTTATGGCTCTAATCTGATAGTGGTAGTGGGGTGGTAGATGTCTAGTCTACTTTATGGCTCTAATCTGATAGTGGTAGTGGGGTGGTAGATGTCTAGTCTACTTTATGGCTCTAATCTGATAGTGGTAGTGGGGTGGTAGATGTCTAGTCTACTTTATGGCTCTAATCTGATAGTGGTAGTAGTGGTGTTAGGTGTAGTCTCCTTTATGGCTCTAATCTGATAATGGTAGTGGGGTGGTAGATGTCTAGTCTACTTTATGGCTCTAATATGATAGTGGTATATGTCTAGTCTCCATTATGTCTCTAATCTGATAGTGGTAGTGGGTTGGTAGATGTCTAGTCTCCTTTATGGCTCTAATTTGATAGTGGTAGTGGGGTGGTAGATGTCTAGTCTACTTTATGGCTCTAATCTGATAGTGGTAGTGGGGTGGTAGATGTCTAGTCTACTTTATGGCTCTAATCTGATAGTGGTAGTAGTGGTGTTAGATGTAGTCTCCTTTATGGCTCTAATCTGATAGTGGTAGTGGGGTGGTAGATGTCTAGTCTACTTTATGGCTCTAATCTGATAGTGGTAGATGTCTAGTCTCCATTATGGCTCTAATCTGATAGTGGTAGTATGTCTAGTCTCCATTATGGCTCTAATCTGATAGTGGTAGTGGGGTGGTAGATGTCTAGTCTCCTTTATGGCTCTAATCTGATAGTGGTAGTGGTGTGTTAGATGTCTAGTCTCCTTTATGGCTCTAATCTGATAGTGGTAGTGGGGTGGTAGATGTCTAGTCTACTTTATGGCTCTAATCTGATAGTGGTAGTGGGGTGGTAGATGTCTAGTCTACTTTATGGCTCTAATCTGATAGTGGTAGTGGGGTGGTAGATGTCTAGTCTACTTTATGGCTCTAATCTGATAGTGGTAGTGGGGTGGTAGATGTCTAGTCTCCTTTATGGCTCTAATCTGATAGTGGTAGTGGGGTGGTAGATGTCTAGTCTACTTTATGGCTCTAATCTGATAGTGGTAGTAGTGGTGTTAGGTCTAGTCTCCTTTATGGCTCTAATCTGATAGTGGTAGTGGGGTGGTAGATGTCTAGTCTACTTTATGGCTCTAATCTGATAGTGGTAGTGGGGTGGTAGATGTCTAGTCTACTTTATGGCTCTAATCTGATAGTGGTTGGTAGATGTCTAGTCTCCTTTATGGCTCTAATCTGATAGTGGTAGTGGGGTGGTAGATGTCTAGTCTCCTTTATGGCTCTAATCTGATAGTGGTAGTGGGGTGGTAGATGTCTAGTCTACTTTATGGCTCTAATCTGATAGTGGTATATGTCTAGTCTCCTTTATGGCTCTAATCTGATAGTGGTAGTAGTGGTGTTAGATGTCTAGTCTACTTTATGGCTCTAATCTGATAGTGGTAGTGGGGTGGTAGATGTCTAGTCTACTTTATGGCTCTAATATGATAGTAGTAGATGTCTAGTCTCCATTATGGCTCTAATCTGATAGTGGTATATGTCTAGTCTCCATTATGGCTCTAATCTGATAGTGGTAGTGGGTTGGTAGATGTCTAGTCTCCATTATGGCTCTAATCTGATAGTGGTAGTGGGGTGGTAGATGTCTAGTCTCCTTTATGGCTCTAATCTGATAGTGGTAGTAGTGGTGTTAGATGTCTAGTCTCCTTTATGGCTCTAATCTGATAGTGGTAGTGGGTGGTAGATGTCTAGTCTACTTTATGGCTCTAATCTGATAGTGGTAGTGGGGTGGTAGATGTCTAGTCTACTTTATGGCTCTAATCTGATAGTGGTAGTGGGGTGGTAGATGTCTAGTCTACTTTATGGCTCTAATCTGATAGTGGTAGTGGGGTGGTAGATGTCTAGTCTCCTTTATGGCTCTAATCTGATAGTGGTAGTGGGGTGGTAGATGTCTAGTCTACTTTATGGCTCTAATCTGATAGTGGTATATGTCTAGTCTCCTTTATGGCTCTAATCTGATAGTGGTAGTGGTGGTGGTAGATGTCTAGTCTACTTTATGGCTCTAATCTGATAGTGGTAGTGGGTGGTAGATGTCTAGTCTACTTTATGGCTCTAATCTGATAGTGGTAGTAGTGGTGTTAGATGTCTAGTCTCCTTTATGGCTCTAATCTGATAGTGGTAGTGGGGTGGTAGATGTCTAGTCTACTTTATGGCTCTAATCTGATAGTGGTAGTGGGGTGGTAGATGTCTAGTCTACTTTATGGCTCTAATCTGATAGTGGTAGTGGGGTGGTAGATGTCTAGTCTACTTTATGGCTCTAATCTGATAGTGGTAGTGGGTTGGTAGATGTCTAGTCTCCTTTATGGCTCTAATCTGATAGTGGTAGTGGGGTGGTAGATGTCTAGTCTACTTTATGGCTCTAATCTGATAGTGGTAGTGGGTGGTAGATGTCTAGTCTACTTTATGGCTCTAATCTGATAGTGGTAGATGTCTAGTCTCCTTTATGGCTCTAATCTGATAGTGGTAGTAGTGGTGTTAGATGTCTAGTCTACTTTATGGCTCTAATCTGATAGTGGTAGTGGGGTGGTAGATGTCTAGTCTACTTTATGGCTCTAATCTGATAGTGGTAGTGGGGTGGTAGATGTCTAGTCTCCATTTATGGCTCTAATCTGATAGTGGTAGTGGGGTGGTAGATGTCTAGTCTCCTTTATGGCTCTAATCTGATAGTGGTAGTGGGGTGGTAGATGTCTAGTCTCCTTATGGCTCTAATCTGATAGTGGTAGTGGGGTGGTAGATGTCTAGTCTCCTTTATGGCTCTAATCTGATAGTGGTAGTAGTGGTGTTAGATGTCTAGTCTCCTTTATGGCTCTAATCTGATAGTGGTAGTGGGGTGGTAGATGTCTAGTCTACTTTATGGCTCTAATCTGATAGTGGTAGTGGGGTGGTAGATGTCTAGTCTCCTTTATGGCTCTAATCTGATAGTGGTAGTAGTGGTGTTAGGTCTAGTCTCCTTTATGGCTCTAATCTGATAGTGGTAGTGGGGTGGTAGATGTCTAGTCTACTTTATGGCTCTAATCTGATAGTGGTAGTGGGGTGGTAGATGTCTAGTCTACTTTATGGCTCTAATCTGATAGTGGTATATGTCTAGTCTCCTTTATGGCTCTAATCTGATAGTGGTAGTGGTGGTGTTAGATGTCTAGTCTACTTTATGGCTCTAATCTGATAGTGGTAGTGGGGTGGTAGATGTCTAGTCTACTTTATGGCTCTAATCTGATAGTGGTAGTAGTGTGTTAGATGTCTAGTCTACTTTATGGCTCTAATCTGATAGTGGTAGTGGGTGGTAGATGTCTAGTCTACTTTATGGCTCTAATCTGATAGTGGTAGTGGGGTGGTAGATGTCTAGTCTCCTTTATGGCTCTAATCTGATAGTGGTAGTGGGGTGGTAGATGTCTAGTCTCCTTTATGGCTCTAATCTGATAGTGGTAGTAGTGTGTTAGATGTCTAGTCTCCTTTATGGCTCTAATCTGATAGTGGTAGTGGGGTGGTAGATGTCTAGTCTACTTTATGGCTCTAATCTGATAGTGGTAGTGGGGTGGTAGATGTCTAGTCTACTTTATGGCTCTAATCTGATAGTGGTAGTATGTGTAGTCTCCTTTATGGCTCTAATCTGATAGTGGTAGTGGTGGTGTTAGATGTCTAGTCTCCTTTATGGCTCTAATCTGATAGTGGTAGTGGGGTGGTAGATGTCTAGTCTACTTTATGGCTCTAATCTGATAGTGGTAGTGGGTGGTAGATGTCTAGTCTCCATTATGGCTCTAATCTGATAGTGGTAGTGGGGTGGTAGATGTCTAGTCTACTTTATGGCTCTAATCTGATAGTGGTAGTAGTGGTGTAGATGTAGTCTCCTTTATGGCTCTAATCTGATAGTGGTAGTGGGTGGTAGATGTCTAGTCTACTTTATGGCTCTAATCTGATGTGGTATATGTCTAGTCTCCATTATGGCTCTAATCTGATAGTGGTAGTGGGTTGGTAGATGTCTAGTCTCCATTATGGCTCTAATCTGATAGTGGTAGTGGGGTGGTAGATGTCTAGTCTCCTTTATGGCTCTAATCTGATAGTGGTAGTAGTGGTGTTAGGTCTAGTCTCCTTTATGGCTCTAATCTGATAATGGTAGTGGGGTGGTAGATGTCTAGTCTACTTTATGGCTCTAATCTGATAGTGGTAGTGGGGTGGTAGATGTCTAGTCTCCTTTATGGCTCTAATCTGATAGTGGTAGTGGGGTGGTAGATGTCTAGTCTACTTTATGGCTCTAATCTGATAGTGGTAGTAGTGGTGTTAGATGTAGTCTCCTTTATGGCTCTAATCTGATATGGTAGTGGGGTGGTAGATGTCTAGTCTACTTTATGGCTCTAATCTGATAGTGGTATATGTCTAGTCTCCATTATGGCTCTAATCTGATAGTGGTAGTGGGTGGTAGATGTCTAGTCTCCTTTATGGCTCTAATCTGATAGTGGTAGTGGGGTGGTAGATGTCTAGTCTACTTTATGGCTCTAATCTGATAGTGGTAGATGTCTAGTCTCCTTTATGGCTCTAATCTGATAGTGGTAGTGGTGGTGTAGATGTCTAGTCTACTTTATGGCTCTAATCTGATAGTGGTAGTGGGGTGGTAGATGTCTAGTCTACTTTATGGCTCTAATCTGATAGTGGTAGTGGGGTGGTAGATGTCTAGTTCCATTTTGGCTCTAATCTGATAGTGGTAGTGGGGTGTAGATGTCTAGTCTCCTTTATGGCTCTAATCTGATAGTGGTAGTGGGTGGTAGATGTCTAGTCTCCTTTATGGCTCTAATCTGATAGTGGTAGTGGGGTGGTAGATGTCTAGTCTCCTTTATGGCTCTAATCTGATAGTGGTAGTAGTGGTGTTAGATGTCTAGTCTCCTTTATGGCTCTAATCTGATAGTGGTAGTGGGGTGGTAGATGTCTAGTCTACTTTATGGCTCTAATCTGATAGTGGTAGTGGGGTGTAGATGTCTAGTCTCCTTTATGGCTCTAATCTGATAGTGGTAGTGGTGGTGTTAGGTCTAGTCTCCTTTATGGCTCTAATCTGATAGTGGTAGTGGGGTGGTAGATGTCTAGTCTACTTTATGGCTCTAATCTGATAGTGGTAGTGGGGTGGTAGATGTCTAGTCTACTTTATGGCTCTAATCTGATAGTGGTATATGTCTATCTCCCTTTATGGCTCTAATCTGATAGTGGTAGTGGGTGTTAGATGTCTAGTCTCTTTATGGCTCTAATCTGATAGTGGTAGTGGGGTGGTAGATGTCTAGTCTACTTTATGGCTCTAATCTGATAGTGGTAGTAGTGGGTTAGATGTCTAGTCTACTTTATGGCTCTAATCTGATAGTGGTAGTGGGGTGGTAGATGTCTAGTCTACTTTATGGCTCTAATCTGATAGTGGTAGGGGGTGAGATGTCTAGTCTCCTTTATGGCTCTAATCTGATAGTGGTAGTGGGGTGGTAGATGTCTAGTCTCCTTATGGCTCTAATCTGATAGTGGTAGTAGGGTGGTAGATGTCTAGTCTCCTTTATGGCTCTAATCTGATAGTGGTAGTGGGGTGGTAGATGTCTAGTCTACTTTATGGCTCTAATCTGATAGTGGTAGTGTGGGTGGTAGATTCTAGTCTACTTTATGGCTCTAATCTGATAGTGGTAGTAGTGGGTGTTGTTGAGTCTCCTTTATGGCTCTAATCTGATAATGGTAGTGGGGTGGTAGATGTCTAGTCTCTTTATGGCTCTAATCTGATAGTGGTTATGTCTAGTCTCCTTTATGGCTCTAATCTGATAGTGGTAGTGGGGTGGTAGATGTCTAGTCTCCATTATGGCTCTAATCTGATAGTGGTAGTGGGGTGGTAGATGTCTAGTCTCCTTTATGGCTCTAATCTGATAGTGGTAGTAGTGGTGTTAGGTCTAGTCTCCTTTATGGCTCTAATCTGATATGGTAGTGGGGTGGTAGATGTCTAGTCTACTTTATGGCTCTAATCTGATAGTGGTAGTGGGGTGGTAGATGTCTAGTCTCTTTATGGCTCTAATCTGATAGTGGTAGTGGGGTGGTAGATGTCTAGTCTACTTTATGGCTCTAATCTGATAGTGGTAGTGGGGTGTTAGATGTAGTCTCTTTATGGCTCTAATCTGATAGTGGTAGTGGGGTGGTAGATGTCTAGTCTACTTTATGGCTCTAATCTGATAGTGGTATATGTCTAGTCTCCTTTGGCTCTAATCTGATAGTGGTAGTGGGGGTAGATGTCTAGTCTCCTTTATGGCTCTAATCTGATAGTGGTAGTGGGTTGGTAGATGTCTAGTCTACTTTATGGCTCTAATCTGATAGTGGTAGTGGGGTGGTAGATGTCTAGTCTCCTTTATGGCTCTAATCTGATAGTGGTAGTAGTGGTGTTAGATGTCTAGTCTCCTTTATGGCTCTAATCTGATAGTGGTAGTGGGGTGGTAGATGTCTAGTCTACTTATGGCTCTAATCTGATAGTGGTAGTGGGTGGTAGATGTCTAGTCTCCTTTATGGCTCTAATCTGATAGTGGTAGTAGTGGTGTTAGATGTCTAGTCTCCTTTATGGCTCTAATCTGATAGTGGTAGTGGGTGGTAGATGTCTAGTCTACTTTATGGCTCTAATCTGATAGTGGTAGTGGGGTGGTAGATGTCTAGTCTACTTATATGGCTCTAATCTGATAGTGGTATATGTCTAGTCTCCTTTATGGCTCTAATCTGATAGTGGTAGTAGTGGTGTTAGATGTCTAGTCTCTTTATGGCTCTAATCTGATAGTGGTAGTGGGGTGGTAGATGTCTAGTCTACTTTATGGCTCTAATCTGATAGTGGTAGTAGTGGTGGTAGATGTCTAGTCTCCTTTATGGCTCTAATCTGATAGTGGTAGTGGGGTGGTAGATGTCTAGTCTCCTTTATGGCTCTAATCTGATAGTGGTAGTGGGGTGGTAGATGTCTAGTCTCCTTTATGGCTCTAATCTGATAGTGGTAGTGGGGTGTGTAGATGTCTAGTCTACTTTATGGCTCTAATCTGATAGTGGTAGTAGTGGTGTTAGATGTCTAGTCTCCTTTATGGCTCTAATCTGATAGTGGTAGTGGGGTGTAGATGTCTAGTCTACTTTATGGCTCTAATCTGATAGTGGTAGTGGGGTGGTAGATGTCTAGTCTACTTTATGGCTCTAATCTGATAGTGGTATATGTCTAGTCTCCTTTATGGCTCTAATCTGATAGTGGTAGTGGGGTGGTAGATGTCTAGTCTCCTTTATGGCTCTAATCTGATAGTGGTAGTGGGTGTTAGATGTCTAGTCTCCTTTATGGCTCTAATCTGATAGTGGTAGTGGGGTGGTAGATGTCTAGTCTCCATTATGGCTCTAATCTGATAGTGGTAGTGGGGTGTAGATGTCTAGTCTACTTTATGGCTCTAATCTGATAGTGGTAGTAGTGGTGGTAGATGTAGTCTCCTTATGGCTCTAATCTGATAGTGGTAGTGGGTGGTAGATGTCTAGTCTACTTTATGGCTCTAATATGATAGTGGTATATGTCTAGTCTCCATTATGGCTCTAATCTGATAGTGGTAGTGGGTTGGTAGATGTCTAGTCTCCATTATGGCTCTAATCTGATAGTGGTAGTGGGGTGGTAGATGTCTAGTCTCCTTATGGCTCTAATCTGATAGTGGTAGTAGTGGTGGTAGGTCTAGTCTCCTTTATGCTCTAATCTGATAGTGGTAGTGGGTGGTAGATGTCTAGTCTACTTTATGGCTCTAATCTGATAGTGGTAGTGGGGGTGGTAGATGTCTAGTCTCCTTTATGGCTCTAATCTGATAGTGGTAGTGGGGTGGTAGATGTCTAGTCTACTTTATGGCTCTAATCTGATAGTGGTAGTGGTGTGGTAGATGTCTAGTCTCCTTTATGGCTCTAATCTGATAGTGGTAGTGGGGTGGTAGATGTCTAGTCTCCTTTATGGCTCTAATCTGATAGTGGTATATGTCTAGTCTCCATTATGGCTCTAATCTGATAGTGGTAGTGGTTGGTAGATGTCTAGTCTCCTTTATGGCTCTAATCTGATAGTGGTAGTGGGGTGGTAGATGTCTAGTCTCCTTTATGGCTCTAATCTGATAGTGGTAGTGGTGTGGAGTCTAGTCTCCTTTATGGCTCTAATCTGATAGTGGTAGTGGGGTGGTAGATGTCTAGTCTACTTTATGGCTCTAATCTGATAGTGGTAGTGGGGTGGTAGATGTCTAGTCTACTTATGGCTCTAATCTGATAGTGGTAGTGGGGTGGTAGATGTCTAGTCTACTTTATGGCTCTAATCTGATAGTGGTAGTGGTGTGTTAGATGTAGTCTCCTTTATGGCTCTAATCTGATAGTGGTAGTGGGGTGGTAGATGTCTAGTCTCCTTTATGGCTCTAATATGATAGTGGGTATATGTCTAGTCTCCATTATGGCTCTAATCTGATAGTGGTAGTGGGTTGGTAGATGTCTAGTCTCCTTTATGGCTCTAATCTGATAGTGGTAGTGGGTGGTAGATGTCTAGTCTCCTTTATGGCTCTAATCTGATAGTGGTAGTAGTGTGTTAGGTCTATCTCCTTTGGCTCTAATCTGATAGTGGTAGTGGGGTGGTAGATGTCTAGTCTACTTTATGGCTCTAATCTGATAGTAGGTAGATGTCTAGTCCCCATTATGGCTCTAACTGATAGTGGTATATGTCTAGTCTCCATTATGGCTCTAATCTGATAGTGGTAGTGGGGTGGTAGATGTCTAGTCTCCTTTATGGCTCTAATCTGATAGTGTAGTGGTGTTAGATGTCTAGTCTCTTTATGGCTCTAATCTGATAATGGTAGTGGGGTGGTAGATGTCTAGTCTACTTTATGGCTCTAATCTGATAGTGGTAGTGGGGTGGTAGATGTCTAGTCTACTTTATGGCTCTAATCTGATAGTGGTAGTGGGGTGGTAGATGTCTAGTCTACTTATGGCTCTAATCTGATAGTGGTAGTGGGTGGTAGATGTCTAGTCTCCTTATGGCTCTAATCTGATAGTGGTAGTGGGGGTGGTAGATGTCTAGTCTACTTTATGGCTCTAATCTGATAGTGGTAGT